>NC_133300.1:3280970-3309211 GCF_005239225.2 Populus alba | reverse complement strand
AAGTGAAGTCAGAACCGGCAGTAAAATCAGACCGGCAAGCGTATTTTGGAACAGCCCACCGACCACATTATCAGAAATTGATAGTCTGAAATTCAAGTCAAATAAGGGAATATGCATATATATATTTTTTTTAGATTAACGTGGTGTCCGGACCAGCTTATGCGCACCTCGACTAATCCACGGCCCTGAAGTTAACTGACGATGTAGCTCCAATAACCATCATAATGAACACTATGCAATATTTTTAAGCCGACAGGTGATGGAGTGGAAGTGCCAGAGTCTCATGATCAGGTACTCGATACCTTACATTTGTTGTTCTCATAGCAGCTAATGATTACTTTTTTTTCCATGTAGTCAACGTCTTCTACTTGGCTATCTCTTGACAGGAATTCGAGAAACAAAATTCCGTATTTGGACCTCAAGCTTATCAGTTCCCGGACAGTGATGAGCTGGTAGGCATGGACAGTTCTCATATAAATACAAGCAGAACTAGCAAACGACGACGGACATTTGAGGTGTGGCAATACTTTGATGAGGTTAGAGAAGATGGAGAAGTATGGGCTAAATGCAGGAGTTGCAGCGCTAAATATCGAGGTGAAAGCACAAGGGGCAAACACCTAAGATCATGTCTAGGGAAGAAATAAGAAGAGGATGAGGCAGAAACCATCATTTGCCTTCAACAAAACTTGAAAGTTTATACATTGGACATGATCGGCTGATTAATATGCATTTTAAAAAAAAATCAAGATGGATAGGCTTAAATCTACATTTTTCTATTTTGTATGTTATAAAATAATATATAAATTATATTTTTACGAAAGGGTTAAGAAAATTAAAAATATAAGAGGAGAAAATCTTTACGATGGATGATGCTGAAATTGCCATGGAAAGTCCTTTGTTAAGAAAGCTTGCGAAGAAAAGTATGGAATTGCTTCAAAACTTTTGAAATTTGCTTCTAACATATGTGTACGTAGATGAAGGAATTTGACTATATGAAGGCAGAGGATGTCCGATTGAAATCCGGTAAGTGGGGCAGATGTTTCGAGTACGAGCTTGATTAGAATTATACTAATGATTGTAGTTTATAGTAATTTTTATTTAAAAATATATTAATATTATATTTTTTTATTTTTAAAATATCAAAACGATCTGAAAACCACAAAATTATTTTTATAAAACAAATTAAAATTTTTAAAAAATATAATTTATGCCTACGTTTCCAAACAGAGCTATATTAATGAAAGCAATAGTAACCAACACTAGTCTATTAGCTTTGGATTTGTTTAAAATTACTCCTATGACCCCCCAAAGTTTAAGATTCATAGATATTAATCCTTTTATGTCTATGATAGTTTTGTAGAATGACTAATATGCCCAAAATAAAAATAGTGAGACCAAGTAAGAAAGAGGAAGGGGCAGAAAGTTAGTGTACTTGAATGTATTTTTATTTTATCTTAAATTGTTTAGGTGTACTGTTCAATCCCAACATTAAAAAAATATTAATTTTTTTTTTCTTTTCAAATATTTCTTTTTAACTTTGGTTTAGAGACATCAAGAACAAAAACATATTTAATAGAAAAGATAGAAATATGAATATAAAATAATATCTTAAAATAATAATTTGATGTGAATTTTTATATTTTTAAAATAAAAATAATAAAAATAATTTTTTTTCATCTTGCTATTATTATTTTTTTATTTCAAAACAATAATTAAAATATTTCTCAGTGTTTTAACCTGATTTCTCATAATCACTAGCCTAAATAGAGTCCTGACTTCTTTGTAGTATCTATTATTATGCTAGAATCCTGCTAGTGACAATATCACTTGTTTTTTTTAAGATAAAAAAAATAATAACAATTCTTTCAATGATCATAAGAAATAAGTGAATTATATACTAATAAATTTAAGCAGTTATAACATCTTAGATGGTAAAATTACCTTGATGGTTGTTTTAGATACACTATAAGTTCTTATTATGAATATTTTATAATATCTAATAATTAGTTTCTTAATCCATTAATTATATGATTTGATGGGCATCTAGTAATGTGATCAATAATATTAAATTAACATTATAGAATCGGACCTCTCATTATAAAATTCAACAGAAGAAAATGAAGAATCGGACATCATTATAATATTCAATTGGGCCTCTTGACAAGAGCGGTCTTGCAAGAAACAACGTCGAAAACTTCAAAACAGGGACAGAATTCCCATTTATTTATTCATGTTCTTACTTTGTTAAATCCTAGAATTCCCATTTATATTTAACTTGAAAAAAAGGTTTCAGATACAAAAATTGAGGGGTGTGAGCAGAAACAATAGGCCTAAGGCCCAGCTTGAAACGTGATCCTTTCTATTTGGCCATAAGCTGCAACTTTCGCAATATAAATTAGATTGAAGCCACATGTATTTCTACCATGGAACTCACCTCGGCGAATTAATGGTAAGAAATATTATCTCTAACATTGCTTTTAAAACATATTAGTAAAATGGGTCTTTAGCTTATTAGTTAACAAGTAAATTATAAAAAATAATTTTTTTAATATATTTTTTACATAAAAAAATCAACTAATCTAAAAACACACTCAGAGTAAGAGGATGTTTTGGGAGTGTAATTGTTGTTTTTTTCAAAGTGTTTTTCACTAAGAAAAGCATGTCAATAATATTTTTTTATTTTTTTAAAAATCAATTTTAAGATCAGTACATCAAAATAAATTTAAAAACATAAAAAACATATTAATTCAAAATAAAAAAAAATTAAATTTTTTTCAGAAACGCTTTTGAAAAGCACTCCCAAACGACCTAGCTTCCTTGTTAATTATTATTAAAATTAGAAGTCAAGTCAAGATTGAACTTCTTTCAAATTTATCCTCTTTTCAATGATTACATGAAAAGATGGTGATTGAGCATTAAAATTTAGGCGGGCAATCCAAATACACTTGAGATTCTCAGCCACTTGAGAAAACACAAAAGAAATTGAAAAAAAATATTATGATAATTTCACAGTAATTTACGAGAAAAATTACAATGTTTTTTAAAAAAATTAAATTCTTAATTAGCTCGATATTAAAAAAAATAAAATCAACAAAATAAATTTTTTAAAAAAAAACTATGTGGAAAAACACCGTAGTAATCCACAGTATTTAAAAAAAAATTACAAAGCAAAATTTTTAACCAGCTTAATATTAAAAAAATAAAATCAACAAAGATAATTTTTTTAAAAAATAAACAAAAAAAAGGAAAAGTTGGAAAAAAGTAATTTTAGAAAAAAATAAAAAATACACAAAAAAAAAGAAGGAAAGTTTAAAAAAGAAAAAAAATGCAAAATCCAAAAGTGATTTGGGTGTGGGTGAACAATGAATCACCCACACCCGTTAACTTATTAGTTAAATAAAAATATATATTTTTAAATAAAAAATCAACGAATGTAAAAACAAACACAAAGTAAAATAAGCAGAAGAAGCTTCCTTGTTAATTATTATCAAAATTAGAAGTCAAGTCAATATTGAACTTCTTTCAAATTTATCCTCTTTTCAATGATTACATAACAAGATGGTGATTGAGCTTTAAAATTTAGGCAGGCAATCCAAATGCACTTGAGATTCTCAGCCACTTCTGCTGGTATAAGTAAGCTTTTTTTTAGTCAAGAAAAACACAAGGATGAAATTGAAAAGAATTAAACTATCAGAATAGAGGTAAAATATCAGTGAATTTAAAGGGGCAGAAAATAAGTTAGTTTTAAGACACAGTGCCAAAAGTCAACAAGTCAACCTCCTTCAAGTCTTTACCTACTCCTCATCGTTCCACTTTCCAGCCATTATGTGATAAGATCTGAGGAGTGAGAAGACTTGTGGCTAAAAACATTGTCGAAATACAAATGGATGTGGAACAGTTGTCTTGCGTCGTTGATGATTTGCCTCCTGCAAAGTTAACACTACCTGCAAAGATGGAAAAAGCGTTATCGTTGCTTAAAGATTCTTTAGGAAGTACTGCTTCTTTTTTGGCTCAATTTTGGGCTAAAGATAAGAGTGGATTCGACCTGGAAAATCAGCCTTACCCTCACCTGTGCGTCCCAAATTCTACGCTACTTGGATATCGTCAACTGGAGGGTCGGAATGGGCTTTTTCGTCCAGACATTATGGATCGGGTAAGGGATTTTCCAGAATGGACTTCAAATGTAAGACATTACAGACCGGATGAATACTCCCACCTATCAGATGCCATCTCTTGTGGAGTAAGGGGTATTATTGCCTTTCCGGTCTTTGAATCTGATCAAATTATAAGCTATGGCTATTGCCGTGCTGTGCTGGAGCTTGTGACCATGGAGGAGAAACAGGATTTTGATTTAGAGACGGAAAATGTTGTCCAGGCTCTCCAGGTTTGTTTTCATTACGTATATAATTTATTGTTGTTAGAAGACTACCACAAAGCAATTCACTCAAATTATCTGAAATATAAGACTTACAAAGAGATATGATTGAAACAAAACAACCCACTTCACTTTTTATACGGTAAATAGTGAAAGAAAACAATTAGAAGACTAGTAGGGACAATTTCAACAATAACTCTAACAACCTAACAGCCCCAACAATTATAATCAGGAATTAAGAGAATAAGAAAGAGATGAAAGATAGTAGTTTTCCTTAGCGTTCGCATTTGCTAGTGTTTCTGAAGTGAAACAGTCTTTAAGCTTTTAATTGTAGCTCATGAGGCATTCCAAATTATTTTTGCCATTAAATTATATGTGCAAAGAGACATTGGTCTTCTTTGATGGTATTGTAAACTCTGTATAAGCCCAACTGTTTTCAGGCTGCAAATTTAAAGACAAAATTACCTCGACCTCGTCCTCGGGTATGTATCAGTAGTACCTTACAGTTTTTTCTATGCAAAATTAGGTTGTCTTTTGCTTTCTCTAATATAATTTTTTTCCCAGTGTTTTAATGAGGTTCAAACAGCTGCCTTAACTGAAATCGCTCTTGTTACCAGAGCTGTATGCCAAATACACAGATTGCCACTTGCTCTGACATGGGTTCCCTGGAGATATGATGATATTTTAAAATTAGGTGATTTAAGAGTTTTTTGCTCATGTCAACTTGCAATAGAGCGTACAGCTTGTTATGCAGACGAGGAGATGCAAGGCTTTGTGCATGCTTGTGAGCAACTACATCTGAGCACAGTGCAAGGTGCTGCTGGACTAGCCGGTGCAACACGTCGTCCTTACTTTGAGCGTGATGTGAAGGAAAATCATGTAAGGAACTATCCTCTTGCTCATCACGCACGAAAGTATAATTTGAATGCTGCGGTTGCAATCCTGCTAAGGAGCACTGGTGATGATCATATCTATATATTAGAGTTCTTTCTCCCTATCCTCGTGAAAGAGAGTTCAGAGCAGCAAGAATTGGTTGAGAAACTGAAGCTTACAATAAAGCAAACTTGTAAGAGCATGACAATGTGTCTAGAAAAACCATCCATCAGGAAACGAGGCTCGAAAGTTAGTAAAAACAATGATAAAATTGAACCTGCTCCAGATCCTGATGGTAATATGTTCATCGAATGTGCTAATGATAATAAACGACGAAAGGTATCTGAAGTGTGGAAACATTTCGATAAGGTTAAAGACAAAGAAAATGATGCAGTATGGGCCATATGTAAAGGATGTCAAAAGAAGTATCCAGGGAAAAGCACGAAGGGAACTTCAAATCTACACAAACACTTCAAAAGTTGTTCAAAAAAGAGACAGGGAGATGCAAAACAACATACATTGCCTTCTGATCTGGGAGGCAATTTCGTGTTTGATCAAGAAAGGAGTCGCCTTAACTTTGTTAGAATGGTTATGAAGCTCGGATTTCCATTGGATATGGTTCAAAATGAGTTCTTCAAAACTTTTGTCTACGATCTGCAGCCAAAGTTTCAACTCTGTTCACAAGACACTGTTCAGGCTTATGCTCTTTCTATTTACAGACAAGAGAAAGAGAAACTAATGAAATATATTGATAATCTCTCATCTCTATTCAGTATAACAGTTGATTTGCGGTCATACGGTGATAACAAGATGTCCTGCTGCTTGACCATGCATTTTATTGATGATGGGTGGAGAATGAATAAGAAGATTTTGGCTTTCAGGAGTATAGAACATGATTATATGAATGAAGCTGTGAAAAATGTGCTTGTGGAGTGGAACATCATTAAGAAAGTGCAGTTCATGTTTGCAGAAATTGCTCCACCAAACAGTCAAATGACTAGAGAATTCAGAAGTAAGCTTCTCAGTCAATTCCCACATATGAATGGGGACTTGCTATGTTTTTCTTGCTACGCACTAACTCTTGAACTTCTTGCTCGAGATGGGTTTTATGAGATAAAAGATTTGCTTAACAAGATTAGGGGCTGTATTGAATATGTGAATGCAACACCAATTACCCAAGATAAGTTTCGGGAAGCAATTAATAATGTGAAATTGCAAGATATGAAAGCAGCCTCTCATGATGATCCTACCAGATGGGATACCACATTTGTCATGCTCAAGAGTGCATTGGAATTAAGAGAAGCTTTTACTCAACTCGAGCAAGTTGATTTTGATTTTAAGGTGAATCCATCTGTAGAGGAGTGGAAGATGGCGATGATTGTATGTGGGCGTTTTAAAGAGATCCACAAATATTTAGGCAGTTCTTCATCCAGCATAGATGCATGCTTCTTCCATGTTTGCTCTATATACAAGCACTTGCTTTCGTGGGAAAAGAGTGAGCATGCATATGTTTGTTCGATGGCGAAGAGAATGAAGGTGAATCTTGATAGGCATTGGAGTGAATGGAGTTTTGCATTTGGAATCCTATTAGTACTGGACCCGCGCTGTAAACTTAAATTTGTGCATAATGGGTTTTTGCTGATGCATGGCAGTGATGCGAGCAAATACTTGCTGGAATTTCGTAGCAAACTTACATGTACGTACAACAGTTATATAGCATCACCTGCCAGCGACATCAGTTGTTTGCCATCATATGATCTGGATTCTGATGGTACGTTCTTGGGATTCTGTGAGTGGCTTAAGGTTGATCCGCCAAAATCTGATCTTGATCGGTATTTAGAAGAGCCTTTGGAGAACCGGGATAAGGTTTCAGATGTATTAGCTTGGTGGCGAGTCAATACTCCAAGATTTCCAGCACTTGGTAAAATGGCTCGTGATTTCTTGGCAATTCCAATATCAGCTATTCTATCAAAGTCTACTATCAGCGGTGAAGCTACAAAGGTGAATCCATCATTCAATGGTTTGGGGCCAGAGATCATAGAGGCTTTTATATGTGGACAGGACTGGTTGGAAAGCCCCGAAAACAAGTAAGTTCTTTGTTTAGTTTATTATTAGTTACGTGGTCAGTGCTACACCGCATACCAATCTTTAATTTTCATAA
Source organism: Populus alba (assembly GCF_005239225.2). NCBI lineage: Eukaryota > Viridiplantae > Streptophyta > Magnoliopsida > Malpighiales > Salicaceae > Populus > Populus alba. The sequence goes on along the minus strand of NC_133300.1, from coordinate 3,301,802 downwards.
AAAAAAAATTAAAATTTAAAAATATTAGGTCTTATTGTAATGTTAAACTCAAGAGTATCGAATCTGGCTGCAACATGAAACCTAACAATAATATTTAACTTTGTTTGCTCAAATTCTTATATTTTTTAAATCTTTTAAAAAAATGATGGTTTTTCTTCAATAGTAATGATACTATTTTTTAAATATAATAGTAATAATAATAATAATGTTTTTTTAATTATTTTATTTATAATATTAATTATAATACAAATAATAATATTTTTAATTATAATATTATTAATTATAAAAAATAATGATATTTATAACACAAATAATTATATCAAGAAATCCAATAATATTTATAACACAAATAATAATATTTTTTATATGAATACTTTGAATTATATAAAAAAATTAATATTTATAACACAAATAATAATATTTTTTGATATGAATACTTTGAGTTATAATAAAAATAATAATTTTTTCAAAATCAAATTATAATATTTTTTTATATGAATATTTTGTAATAATATTTATAACACAAATAATTAGAACTAATCATTTTTCTCATTTTCTCCTCAACATCCTTTTAATGACATATGCATCCCACAGAAAAAAGACTAGCCCACCCCTTGTTGTCCTTGGAACTCTCTGTGGCAAGGGCAACTCTATTATTACACTACTCTAATCCATAGTATTTTGTATCTATGTAAACAGTAATTGGGGCACTGATCCCTTTTAGCATATTGTATAATAGGTCGGTGTATAAAGACAAGTAATTTCAAAATGATTTGTTTCCTAAGTTTTTGAAAATCATTTTCCTGTTTTTTTCTACTATTATTTGATTCATGAAATTTGGTCTGCAAAGTGCAGAAAGAAAAAGTCCTCACTTCCCTTGTGATGATTATTAACAAGATCAACTATGCTAAGATTTGATTTGCATTTCTTAAGCTTACTGTTGCAACCTTGTAATTTTAATTACAGTATCGATTTGTTTAACCAGATTGTCTTTTAAGGTTAATGCACATGTCCTATGAGATTACAACATGTGAATGAGATTGTTCTGTTGTAACTATAGTTGTCATCGCCTGTAATTGAATGTTCACATTTTATGGGATTATCATTTTTCTCAATTTGTTTTTGTCTTTCATATTTGCAGTAGCAAGGAAGGGAAGCCTGGTTCTTTTCTGGTCTCCACAGATGTGAGATTTGACTCACCTGGGAAGCAAATGTCCAAATATTTGGCTGGTCCGTTTACAGTGAGCAAACCTACCAGTCCAGAGGACTTAAAGTTAATCCAATATGTCTTTGATTCCTCACTGAGTGAGAGGTGAGATTCTTTTCCCTCAAGTTATAGTTTGCTTAGCTGAATGCATTTAAGCTCACTAGTTGACATATTTTGTACCTGTTTCTGCTAGTGAGACTATTGTCCAATGCAAGAATTATCATTTATCTCGGAGGGAACTATACTCTCTGAGACCAGAGACCTGGCTTGATGATAACGTCCTTTCTACGATATCTGATGCCATGACTTTAGTTAAGAGGAAGATGGAAGATTCTGTAAATAGGTATCTGCCAATTGTTTTTGCGGTAGGTTCCAAGATCATATTTGTACAATTGACATCTTATTCTATTCAATTTTACAAGTCCACTACATGAAAAAACACAATTTCCTTATACTGATGTGTTGTACAGGCGAATGCAGATGATCTATCCAAGTGTATTTCTTTCGCGAAAAAGCACAGGATCAAGGAAAACTACATGTCAGATCTTTTATGCTGTGAAAAGGTGAAGTTTGGTTTTCTTTAGTCCAATTAATGCATCCCATGCTTAGTTATGCTGTGAAAACTATATTTGCAGGCGTTTGTTCCTGTCTTTGACGAGGAAAGAAGTCATTTCTTTCTATTTGTACTACAATTGAAAAAGCAAGTTGTTGAGATATGGGATTCATTAGCTGCATCATGTCAGAGTGGTTGGGTTGACAGGCGACTGCGTAACTTGGTAAATGGCTGCATACTTTATGAGCTATCTTAGTTAACCACTGTACTAATGGGCTTTATGAATTTTTTCATGCCAAAACATTTTCACAAACCAGTTGGTTAGCCTGGATGCCCTTTTCAAAGATGATCAGAACTACCAAAAAGTTTGGTCCTTCACAGATTTCAGAGTGGAAAGACCATCGAATGTCCCACAACAACAAAATGGGTACATATATATTTATGATCCACAACATATTGAGTAGTTAGGTTACATGTTGAGTACCTTTAAAATACTGTAAGCCACATCAGATGATATGATTTCTTTCTGTGCAGACATGACTGTGGTGTGTATGTTATCAAGTTTATGGTAGCACCAGAAGAAGTAACAAATCCTGATTTTGTGGTAAGATTTTAACATTAATGTGCCCTTACTGAAGATAAAGGTATGACAGTCTTTCTAATTACTAGCAACATGCAGTTCGACAGTGAAAACGAGAGGTTGGAAGTGGTACTAAGATTGCTAGCGAGTGATGTCAACTCATGCAGGAATGGTTTGGCTTCTAAGGCTAAGGCATATTATGAGCAGAGGTTTGGAAATCATTGAGAATTTTTGGCAAGAAATGAGAATACGAAAGACATAAATCATCGATAGGAAAGAAAGTATTCAGACAACATATATGAATTCAACTGCAAGGAAGCTTACCAGAGAATGTGGGCTGCATGAGAAAGGAACTCAATGCTCATCAAATCAGATGTGAATGGCCATTATTGTAAACAATATAGTATAATTGGTACAGACATAAAATGGCAATATGGGAAACAATCATCTGGTTTTTATCTACTCGCAAAACAGAACAGCTCAATTTCCTCTCTTTAGCCTTTTTTTTGTTCTTGAATAACTAAAAACATCTCAATAATTACACTTGAAAAACCTAACCTTTTACATGTTTCGACAGAAATAACCCAGAAAGCAAAACCTCACTTTCTTCAATCCTGCAATACATATAGCTGCCTGCACACACCAAGAAATCAAGATATATCAGCTTTCAGCAGCCAATAAACATATATCTCAACATCCATGGTCTAATTAGTACATCACTCACCTCCTTTCTATGAGTAGCAAGGACAATCTAGTAATATGACATCCAAAAATTTGCAGTATAGAAAGCTTCTGTGATTCACTTCCACACTCCAATATCTACAATAACACACCAAACCCACCTCCAAATTTGTCTTCTTTATACATATAAGCACACAGACAAAGCTAAATATAAGTAAAGACTGCCTTTTTTTGCGCGTGTATAAACTATAAAGCCTGAGTTACTTGCAAATGTAAGCCTTGTAACGAAGAACAAATACAAACACTGACAGAAAAAAATATATGCCATGTAAAGCTAATGTCTAGTAGCAGAAATTGCATATTGCAATAACAAACAACGAGATGGCATAGATTATCCAAGTAGCCCACTTGACACCAGGGGGGAATGGGATTGAAATGGTGATGAAAAACACGGTGGCTGCCAGGAAAACTGCAACTTTACCCAACACTTTGGATGTCCTCGGAAACTTGGTGGGGTTGATAAAATGTGAAAGGCAAGAAAAGATAAATGCAACAAGGATACAGACTAAATGCAAGGAATCGCGTTTGGAATCAGTAATTTGGTGAAAATGAAGGGCTATTTCAAGTCCTGATGTGAAGCAGGTGCTTATAAGCACCTTTTGCCATTCCCTTACCTGCTCATCATGGGAATTGTCGACCAGATCTTCTTCTTGGTTCATGGTGGGAGGTGGGAGGTGGTAGCTGCTGTGATTCTAGTTGTCGTGCTCCATGCCAGAGTCGGGACACAGATTCTGGAATTGAAAGAATAAAACCCTTGATAACTCGAGCACCATTCTCCATGGTTTTCCTGTGCTGTATGGAGAAGACTAGGAAATAATTTATAATAAATGAAAAAAAAACTGTCAAGAAAGTACGCTTGTGATGCCGATATTACAAGCTTATTTATACCAGCAGAAAAGAAAGAGATGGAGTTTGTTGATAATCGGATTCGGACCTCAAGATGAAGTCATCAACCGAATGTTGGAGTTTGAGAAAAGTCAATCGGACTTGTAATTTTTTAATCTAAAAGTGATTAGCTATTTTATATAAGAGTAGAAGTTGATGAATAAACTTTAATAATCAAGCCACTAATGTTATTGACTACTCTCTTGTATATTACTTAATTTACAATTTCATCCCATAGAAAGTAATTATCGTTGATTTATTTCATCAAACAAAAACAATTGAAATTGACAACATAAAAGCCAATTGATGCTTGAAACTATATATATAATGTTACTAAAAAACAATGCGAATTCAACATTTTGGCCATATAATCTCGCAGTCTTCTTAATTAGGTGTTCTAAGTTCAATGCATTACTTGTATAAGCATGTGTATAATAAAAAAAATCCCTCTGTACAAGTTTTATCATCTATATTTTGGGAAAAAATTAATCAACACTCCCTCTTTTCCACTTAGTTTTCCCATCTTTTTATCATGAATGTTCCTAGATATTTATGTATTTTTTAAATGAGGCAAAAAAAAAATCCTCAAATGTTATCCTCAATTATTGGATTAATTGCAACTCTATTTTAAATTACACATATAAAAAAATCTATGGCTTCGGCCATGCAAGAAATCCGAGTCCTTTTTCTTTTATTTTTTTATATGCATCGGTTTTTCTAAACACCCTCTTGCAATTTATCCCATAATGTCCATGTCGTCTCATGCCTGTGGAATACGGGTTAGATGGACCATCATGAATCCAGAACCGCAACTTCTCCAATTGCTTTGTTTTAAAATCTATTTGGGTAGTTTTTATTTTTAAATACTTTTTAAAAGGATGTTTATCTTGAAAAAAATATAAATTGATAATTTTTTTTTTATTTTTTAATGATTTTTTGGTGTGCTGAAAATATATATATATATATATATATATATATATATATATATTCAAGAAAAAACACTTTTAAAAAACACCCTATATAGATTGAAAATAAGTACCTTCAATAACTATAAAACACCTATTTTTTTAAATGACAATCATCTATATAAATTGAGCTTCAATCTATTAAAATTGTTTATGGTGTAATCTATAGTAGAGCGACTAATGAACTCTTTAATAATAAAAAAAAATTACATACTTAGGGGTAGAATCATATTTTCATATATTTTATATATTTATTGCATAATATAATTACTTTCATGCTCTTGAAAAAAAAACAACATAGCTAATGTTGAGAGGTATTTTTAGATTTTTATATTTTTTTGTACAATGTAATTACTGCATAGCCTCTAGGATCAACTTTTTCTAGCCTAGGATTAAAGGGTACTTTCATTTTTTTTTTTTAACCATGATTTTTTTGCAATTATCCCATGGGATCAAGAGTATTCTAATCTTTCTATAATTAAAAAAAAAATATCTGCACACACTATCAAGGGAGAGGCGCCCGCAACCTTTGTAAATTCTATCTTAGATTTCATTTAATAATTTAAGATGAGATGGTTTATTTTTTGTTACTTCACAATTATAGTAATACATAGCTAATTTAAGACGATCTTGTTCATTTAATAATTTAATAATTATAGTAATACATAATTTAAGATGACAAATATGTAATTGCTTGAAATGTTTTGAAATTTTCTTATATATATAAAAATATGAAAGAGAATGAGGTTAGGATTTTCATTATCACAGTATTATGAAGTTATTATTTTAAATTAAATATAAAAACATTATATATAAACTAAATTAAAAATATTATTTTAACCTTAATAAATAAAACAAGATAAATATATTTTTTAACAACTATCACTTGTTTTTTTAAAATAAAAATAAAAATAAAAATAAAAATAAAAACAATTCTTTCAATGATCATAGGAAATAAGTGAACTAAATAGTAATAAATTTAAGCTAGTTATAACATCTTAGATGATAAAGTTACCTTCATGGGTGTTTTAGATACACTCTAAGTTCTTATTATGAATCTTTTATAATATCTAATATTTAGTTCTTAATCCAATAATTATATGATTTGAAGGGCATCTAGTAATGTGATCGATGATATTAAATTAACATTATAGAATCGGACCTCTCATAATAAAAATCAACGGAAGGCAATGAAGAATCGGACATCATTATAATATTCAATCGGGCCTCTTGGCAAGAGTGGCATTGCAAGAAACTACGTCGGAAACTTCAAAACAGGGACAGAATTCCCATTTGTATATTCATGTTCTTGCTTTGTTAAATCCTAAGCACAGCCTGGATTCAAACTGTTTATATTTAATTTGGAAAAAATATATATATCAAAAAGGTCCCAGATACAGAAATTGAGGGGTAGGCTTAAGGCCCAGCTTGAAACGTGCTATTCGGCCATAAGCTGCAACTTTCGCAACAGAAGTTAGATTAAAGCCTTATGCATAAATCCAAAGAACATTCCTGCCAACCTTTTGAAACCAAAATGAAAACACAGCTGGTGGTCCTGTGGCAATGAATTCAGTGTGCTTGCTACAAGGCAACTAACCTTCCCTCCACATAATTTGGTTTTATAGTAGTTTTTACAGTTTGGAAAAACAAACTTTTAAAAAACTATAAATTAAAAAACATTAATGGCTTGATTATTAAGGTTTCTTCATCAACTTCTACTCTAATATAAAATAGCTCATCACTTCTAGATTAAAAAATTACAGGTCCGATTGACTTTTCCAAACTCCAATATTCGGTTGTTGACTCTTGAGGTCCGAATCCGATTATCAACAAACTCCACCTCTTTCTTTTCTGCTGGTATAAATAAGCTAGCAATATCAGCATCATAAGCATAATTTTTTGACAATTTTTTTCGTATCTTATAAATTATTTCCTTGTCTTCTCAAGCTTTATAACATACAGCACAGGAAAACCATGGAGAATGGTGCTCGAGTTATCAAGGGTTTTATTCTTTCAATTCAAGAATCTGTGTCCCGATTCTGGCATGGAGCACGACAACTAGAATCACAGCAGCTACCACCTCCCACCATGAACGAAGAAGAAGAGCTGGTCAATATGTTCCATGCTAAGCAGGAAATGGAATGGCAGAAGACGCTTATAAGCATCTGCTTCACATCAGGACTTGAAATAGCCCTTCATTTTCACCAAATTACTGATTCCAAACTCGATTCCTTGCATTTACTCTCTATTCTTGTTGCAATTATCTTTTCTTGTCTCTTTGTTTCACATTTTATCAACCCCACCAAGTTTCCGAGGACATCCAAAGTGTTGGGTAAAGTTGCAGTTTTCCTGGGAGCCACCGTGTTTTTCATCACCATTTCAATCCCATTCCCCCCTGGTGTCAAGTGGGTCACTTGGATAATCTATGCCATTTCGTTGCTTTTTATTGCAATCTGCAATCTCTGCTACTAGACACGATCCTTACATGGCATATTTTTTTTTTTTCTGTCAGTGTTTGTATTTGTTCTTCGTCACAAGGCTTCCATTTGCATGTTGAAAGGTGTTGAAATTCAGTGTAATCACGGTGTTATATATAACCATTGATCAATATAACATAATATGGGCCATTCAAACTTCTTATGGGCTTGCGTCTTTCGATCGGAGAATTTGATGGGCTAAGCCTACGTAGGGGCTGGATTATCTTATGTCTTGCCTGTCTTTTACTAAGAGTAAACTTCTTCTAGAAATTAATTAGGGCTAACAAAAGACAAAATTCTTAATTGCTATGGAACCTTTTTTTTAATCTTTTTTTTTTTTTGGAAAAATCCTTCCAAACTATATTTGGCTTGCCTTTTTTAATTAATGTAACTCAGTCGAGCATATTAGTGGTTAACACAACCACTCATGGGAGATTAAATTTAAATTATTAATTATAGACCTAATCAATGATGAATCAATCATATTATAGAAATCCGTGCAATTAGTAAGCAATAAATATTTGTTAAATATTTTTTTAAGCACAATTCTTAAAGTCCATCAATGTAATAAATATCAAATCCCTAATTTGAATCACTTTGTATTGGAAAAAAAATACGCACAATAAATTTAAATAAAGATCAAATCTCTTTGAAAGAAGTTAATTTATTGAGATTAGATTATTTAATTTACATTGTTTCATTTACATTGAAATCAATAATTAGTACCTTTTTGGACCAACGTCTAAGTAAAAAAAGATAATAATTGAATACTTTGTTGAACATGTATTTAAGTATTTCTAATTTTCTATTAATTTTAATTTTTATGGTTGAATTTACCTTATAATTAGTAATTGAATATATAAGAATAAATTTAATTATTTTCTCCCAATTTTACTTTATTATTGCATAATATGTGTTTAAGTATTTCCATTAATTTTAATTTTTATTATTGAATTTACCTTGTAATTAGTAATTGAATATATATGAATAAATTTAATTATTTTATCTTAATTTTACTTCATTATTGCATGATATGTGTTTAATTATTTTCATTAATTTTAATTGTTAATTGTATAGATGTTAGGTAATATACAAGATTTTTGAATGGGGTCAATTGGTTGTGTCTATTGTCAATATTTGCAGGTTTGATCAAAACTTTGGGTGGTCTCTAGTGTAGAGGAGGTACTGCTGAATTGTTTTTTAACAATTGAATTTAATAATGTAATTATTTCTTATAAAATTATATAGATGCATAGAACGAAAACAGCAGCTCGTTGCTTACATAGAATCGCAACTAGTTCTTCTAGCACTGATGACATGTACTTAGGTATCAATCAAGAAGAGACACCTGCGTTATCTACCGATGCTGCCTCTTCCAGTGCGGTTTCACAGAGAAAAGGTGATGTGCCTTCACAGCGGAATCATTCCACTCGCAAGTACGAGACACAATGGAAGGACGACCTTTCAATGTAAATTTGTTTGGGTTTTAGTTTTATTTTTTTAATTATAACATAATTTATGAACAACTAATCAATATTTCATTAATTTAATTTATTTTCAGGTTTATAAATATTGAGGTCGCCCGAGTAATATCATCAGCGTTTAAATCATCGATGAAGATTTCATTATTTTTTAAAAAACCGAGCTAAAAATTTTTTGACTGAAAAGTATTTTTTATTAATTAATTTTTTTAATAATAAATAAACATAAAAAAATTTAGAAAATGAATTTCCGTTCACTCTCCTCTGTTCTTTCCGCTCCGCTCTATAAATTCAGGTGCCGCCCGGTAGGAGCACTAGCGTTAAAAAAAAAGGCAATGTACGCCAGAGCCATTCTAGATCATACAAAGCTATAGAATTTACAGCCATACAAGGCCAAATCAGGCCAGGCTATATAATTTCTAAGCCAACGCCAAACATAAACTACACAAAAATATGTACTCTTAACACTTTCATTTTATTTCTCTTCTTCTTTATCTATATTTGTTGATTTAAACATCAAAGTGTATTTTCTTTGAGAACAAATTTTAACTTGATACTGGAAGAAATGTTGTTGCCACTTCATAGTTGTTAATAACATGCAAACCTTCTAAAAGAGTCAGTATTGTGGATACTGTTGCTATTTCTATTACTAGTTTTGATTTATTTTCTTTTTATTTTAGTTTTTTTTTTAATTTTTATTTATGGCATTCTTATTTAGATTATATTTTATCTTTTTGTTTGAGATTTTTGACATTCACAAGAGTTTTAAAAAATTTGCAAATCATGATATTTTTAATTGTAATAGATGTAAACTGATAAAAAATTTTACTTTACCTTTTGATCAAAATATTTTAATTTTTTTTATTTGATTTGATTCGTTTTGATATATGATGATATTTTTTTATTGCTATAAAAAAAGTAATTATGTTTTTTTATTAATTATTATACTCGTTATTATTAAGTTTATTTAATATAACATTATTTTTAATTTTTTGAGATATATATAATCTTTTGAGTTTTTGTAAAAAAATTAATATTTTACTATTATTAATTGTTTTAAATGTAATTGAAATGAAATGAAAAATATATCTCTAATAAATTTATGAGATATTTACCTTCCGTGGATTCCAAAACATGGTAGTCATATCCCAGTACTTTTTGCTACCCAGCATTATTTTCAATGGTTTCCATGGATTGAGAGTGAGATGGTGGGCTTTGTTGTCTCAATTAAAAAATACAAGTTGGATTGACTTTTTTCAAACTATTTTTTTTTTTGGGTTTTGAAAATGTGGTTGTATTTGTATTTTAAAAAAATAATTTTTTTTATTAAAAATTAATTTTTTATGTGTTTTGGATTGTTTTGATGCGCTGATTTTAAAAATAATTTTTTAAAAATAAAAAACATCATTTTAATGCATTTAGATAAAAAAAAATACTTTAAAAACTAACCACAACCACACTTAATATATATATATATATATATATATGCATTTAGACTAATGAAATATATTGATAATCTCTCATCTCTATTCAGTATAACAATTGATAACGAGATGTCCTGCTGCTTGACCATGCATTTTATCGATGATGGGTGGCGGATGAATAAGAAGATTTTGGCTCTCAGGAGTATCGAACATGATTATGTGAATGAAGCTTTGAAAGATGTGCTTGTGGAGTGGAACATGTGTGTGTGTAACACGTTTGTGTCAGTTATGTTATATATATATACATGAAGGACTAGGATTTACAGAAGAAATTGAAAATATATAAGGTGGTCAAGACTCAAGAATGATGGTCGACCGTTCATGGCTCTTCCCTTGAGGCACCTGAAAAAACAACATGACACGATAACCTTGCTAGATCTTGCTAACTAAGCAGCACCAATTGCAGATATGAAAAGAGATGCTGGCTTTCACAGGTTGCCATCACATTCTTACAGAAACTGAGTATAAGGAGTCAACGGAATAAATGGAGTAGCACACCGGAGAACAAAATCATCAAGGCACAAAGCAGTGATTTGAAGGGTTTCTTGAGGCGATGGGATTTACTTCTGCAGGGAAAAATTATGGTCGTGACGGAATTAAATCCCTTGATTTTTTTATTTATTTTTATTTTTTAATTTACGTGGGTGTTTGGGCTAACTTGCGTACAGCACAACTAATCCCACGGCTCACTGAACATCCTGCAAATCCAGTGAGCATGTAAGGCACCGCGGGGGTGACAAGCATGCACGGTAAGATTTGAACCCAGAATGCAGAGGAAGGAACAACTCCCTTGATTTTTTAATATGAAGGAATTTTGTTAATTTGCCAGATGAGATTTGCAATGTCGAAAATTCTAGCTTCAATGAAAATGAAAGGTAGCATAACAAATTCTTTTAGGTCCACAAACGCACGACTCTGTTTCAGTGTGAGACAGAGAGGTTTTTTATTTCAAAACTCAATTTGCTCAAATGCTGATAATAAATCTTCAATTTTTCCCATTCCGCAATCAAATTTACAGGGAAACTGTACTCGCAACAGTCCACATACTATCAGAAATTCAACAATACCAATCTAGAAAGAGGATTGAAAAGGTAAGAACAAAAAGGAAAAGCAAGAGAAAAGTCGTGCTACTGCTACTCCGCTCTGTTGCCGGAGACAGCTCTTTGTTTCCAAGCTCTACGTTCTTTGTAGCTTCAATTGCCTACAGTACGACGCAAAGAAAGGTGTGAGAATGGATTGCAAACCAAAGAGCCAAAAAAAAAAGGAAAAAACACAGGCAATTTTATTCCTCCTTTTTCCTCCTCCTTCCTCTTCCTCTTCTTCTATTTTTTTTTTTTTTTTTTTTTTTTTTTGTGAATGCAGAGGTTCTGTTGTACCCAAAGCACTAAATTCATGCTTCTTTTTTTTAATGGGTAGATTATTTTCGATGTAGTTTAGTTTTTATAAAAACCAACTAAATTAAAATTTTATAAAATATAAAAAGTAATATTAAAAATTAGTTCTATTTGATCAGTTTTGATTCGGGTTTTTATTTTTTTTTAATTTGATTCAGTTTATTTTAAACTGAATCGATTTGATTCGGTTTGATTGAGAATTTCTAGTTTGATGCTTATAAAACCGAAACCGAACCAAACCAAAATATTTTTTTTAAATATTCTAATTGGTTTAATAATTTTTTTTCATGGTTTAGTTTTATTATTTTTTAAAAATTATCCTCTTTTCAATGATAACATAACAAGATGGTGATTGAGCTTTAAAATTTAGGCAGGGCAATCCAAATGCACTTGATATTCTCAGCCAGGTCTGTGTCACATGGATTATTACTCAATTAAGAAAACCCTGTAAGCTTTTTTTAATTAGTTCAAGAAAAGCACAAGGATGAAATTGAAAAGAATTGAACTATGAGAACGGAGGAAAAATATCAGATTTAAAGGGGCAGAAGACAAGTTAGTTTTAAGACATAGTGCCAAAAGTCAACAAGTCAACCTCCTTCAAGTCTTTAAACACTCCTCGTCGTTCCACTTTCCAGCCACTATGTGAGAAGATCTGAGGAGTGAGAAGACTTGTTGCCAGAAAAAACGTTGTCGAAATACAAATGGATTTTGAACATTTGTTTTGCGTCGATAATGGTTTGCCTCCTGCAAAGTTAAGACTACTTGCAAAGATGGAAAAAGCGTTATCGTTGCTTAAAGATTCTTTAGGAAGTACTGGTTCTTTTTTGGCACAATTTTGGGCTCCAGGTGACCGTGGATTCGCCCTGGAAAATCTCCCTTACCCTCACCTGTGCGTCCAAAATTCTACGCTACTTGAATATCGTCAACTGAATGGTTTTCATGCCACGACATTTTTGCTCGGGTATGGAGATATGGGCGTAAATTTCCAGAATGGACTTCAAATGTAAGTTATTACAGACCGGATGAATGCTTACACCTATCAGATGCCATCTCTTGTGGAGTAAGGGGTCTTATTGCCTTTCCGGTCTTTGAATCTGATCAACCCAAGTATTGCTGTGCTGTGCTGGAGCTTGTGACCATGGAGGAGAAACAGGATTTTGATTTAGAGACGGAAAAAGTTTCACAGGCTCTCCAGGTTTGTTTTCATTATATATATTTTTTTTCAATCAGATTTTGTTAGACTCTACTTACTTGTCCCAATTAGTAGGGATTATTAACTTAATGAAGTTTGACAATTTCAACAATAACTCTAACAACCTAACAGCCCCAACAATTATTATCAGGAATTAGGAGAATAAGAAAGATAGTAGTTTTCCTTAGCATATTGAGTTCGAAGCAAAGTGTTATTGTTTTTTCTACTTTTGATATCTCATAAAATGTGAATTCCCCCTTATCTTCATTTTCTGTGATCTCTGCGTTCGCATTTGCTAGTGTTTTTCACGAGAAACAGTCTTTAAGCTTTTAATTGGAGCTCATGAGGCATTCCTTATTACAACTTGAATCCAAATTATTTTTGCCATTAAATTGTATGTGCAAAGAGACATCGGTCTTCTTTGATGATGTTGTAAACTCTGTATAAGCCCAACTGTTTGCAGGCTGCGGATTTATGGACCAAATTACCTCGACCTTGTCCTCAGGTATGTATTAGTACCTTACAGTTTTTTCCATGCAAAATTAGGTTGTCTTTTGCTTTGTCTAATAGAATTTGTTTTCCCAGTGTTTTACAGTTCAAAGAGCTGCCTTAACTGAAATCGCTGTTGTTACCAGAGCTGTATGCCAAACACACAGATTGCCACTTGCTCTGACATGGATTCCCTGGGGACGTCATGATAATTTAACTTGGTCAGGTCAACTTGCAATAGAGCGTACAGCTTGTTATGCAGACGAGGAGATGCAAGGCTTTGTGCATGCTTGTGAGCAGCTATTTCTGTACCCATGGCAAGGTGCTGCTGGACAAACCTACGGAACATATCTTCCTTCCTTTGAGCCTGATGTGAAGGAAAACCATGTAAGCGACTATCCTCTTGCTCATCACGCACGAAAGTATAATTTGAATGCTGCGTTTGCAATCTCGCTATGGAGCACTGGTGATGATTTTGTCTATTTATTAGAGTTCTTTCTCCCTATCCTTGTGAAAGAGAGTTCAGAGCAGCAAAAATTGGTTGAGAAACTGAAGCGTACAATAAAGCAAATCTGTGAGAGCTCGAGAATGTTTTCAGAAAAACCATCCATCAGGAAACGAGGCTCTAAAGTTAGTAAAAACAATGATAAAATTGAACCTGCTCCAGATACTGATGGTAATATGTTAATCGAATGTGCTGATAATAAACGACGAAAGGTATCTGAAGTGTGGAAAGATTTCGTTAAGGTTAAAGACAAAGAAAATGGTGCAGAATGGGCCATATGTAAAGGATGTCAAAAGAAGTATCCAGGGGAAAGCACGAAGGGAACTTTAAATCTACACAAACACTTGAAAAGTTGTTCAAAAAAGGGACAGCGAGATGCAAAACAACATACATTACCTTCTGATTTGGGAGGAAATTTCGTGTTTGATCAAGAAAGGAGTCGCCTTAACTTTGTTAGAATGATTATGAAGCTCGGATTTCCATTGGATATGGTTCAAAATGAGTTCTTCAAAACTTTTGTCTGCGATCTGCAGCCAAAGTTTCAACTCTGTTCACAAGACACTGTTCAGGCTGATGCTCTTTCTATTTACAGACAAGAGAAAGAGAAACTAATGAAATATATTGATAATCTCTCATCTCTATTCAGTATAACAATTGATTTGCAGTCATACGGTGATAACAAGATGTCCTGCTGCTTGACCATGCATTTTATTGATGATGGGTGGAGGATGAATAATAAGATTTTGGCTTTCAGGAGTTTAGAACATGATTATATGAATGAAGCTGTGAAAGATGTGCTAGTGGAGTGGAGCATCATTAAGAAAGTGCACTTCATGTTTGCAGAAATTGCTCCACCAAACAGTCAAATGACTAGAGAATTCAGAAGTAAGCTTGTCAGTCAATTCCCATATATGAATGGGGACTTACTATGTTTTTCTTGCTACGCACAAACTCTTGAACTTCTTGCTCGAGATGGCTTTTATGAGATAAAAGATGTGCTTAACATGATTATGGGCTGTATTGAATATGTGAATGCAACACCAACACATGATAAGTTTCGGGAAGCAATTAATAATGTGAAATTGCAAGATATGAAAGCAGCCTCTCATGATGATCCTACCAGATGGGATACCACATATGACATGCTCAAGAGTGCATTGGAATTAAGAGAAGCTTTTACTCAACTCGAGCAAGTTGATTTTGATTTTAAGGTGAATCCATCTGCAGAGGAGTGGAAGATGGCGATGATCGTATGTGAGTGTTTAAAAGTGATCCACAAATCTTTAGGCAGTTCTTCATCAAGCATAGATGCATGCTTCCTCCATGTTTGCTATGTTTATAAGAACTTGCTTTCGTGGGAAAAGAGTGAGCTTGCATATGTTTGTTCGATGGCGAAGAGAATGAAGGTGAATCTTGATAGGCATTGGAGTGAATGGAGTTTTGCATTTGGAATCCTATTAGTACTCGACCCGTGCCGTAAACTTGAATTTGTGCAGTATGGGTTTGAGCTGATGTATGGCAGTGATGCGAATGACATGTATGTAGTAAACTTGCAGGCATTTCGTAGCAAACTTACATGTATGTACAACAGTTATGCGACTTATCTAGCATCACCTGCCAGAGACATCAGTTGTTTTGCATCATATGATCTGGATTCTGATGGTAAGTTCTTGGGATTCTGTGAGTGGCTTAAGGTTGATCCGCCAAAATCTGATCTTGATCGGTATTTAGGAGAGCCTGTGGAAAACCGGGATAAGGTTTCAGATGTATTAGCTTGGTAGCGAGTCAATGCTCCAAGATTTCCAGCACTTGGTCAAATGGCTCGTGATTTCTTAGCAAGTCCAATCTCAGCTATTCTATCAAAGTCTACTATCAACGGTGAAGCTACAAAGGTGAATCCATCATTCAATGGTTTGGAGCCAGAGATCATAGAGGCTTTTATATGTGGACAGAACTGGTTGGAAAGCCTCGAAAACAAGTAAGTTTTTTGTTTAGTTTATTACTAGTTAGGTGGCGAGGACCAATCTTTTATTTTTATAAAAAATATAAAAAAAATTTAAGATTTAAAAGTATTGGGTCAGTTGCAGCGTCAAACCCAAGAACATCAAGTTTGGCTGCAACACCAGGCAGGTCCATAAAGACATGACAGATTCAAGAAAGCAACATGAAGATTCAGAACATCAAATGCTTAGACATCAGGCAGGTCCATTTAAGGTGATCGAATCTACGAGTCCAGAGGATTTAAAGTTAATCAACTACATTTTTTACTCATCTTTGGATGAGAGGTTAGATTTCCTCCCCTCTTTCAAGTTACTATATGTATTTTTTTTAAAAAATAATAATTTGAACTTCTTGTAATGTGAACCTTGTCTTTTGTCAGTGAGATTGTTGTTCATTGCAACCATAATTATTTGACTCGGAGTCAATTGAGCACACTAAGCCCACAAACATGCCTTGATGATAACGTAATTTCTGTCATGTCTGATGCCCTAACCTTAGCTGAGAGGAGGAAGAAGAAAGGTTATATAAATTGGTACCTTCCAATTTTTTTTTCGGTAATCTTTCCTATATCTTAATTCCATGTAGTATAATTGGTTCGATTCAATTTACCATGTAGTCCTACTTGCAAGACATAACTTCCTTAGAAATACATACGCATTCGTAAAACAGGAGTACGCATATGATACATCCGAGTGCACCTCTTTTGCAAAGAAACACATGTACAGGGAGAATTATATGTCTGCTCTGTTCAGCTGTGAGAAGGTAAAGTCTGAATTTCGTCAAGTCCAATTCATGCATTTCCATGCTTAGTTGACCCATTTGAAAGGTGACAGCCAGTTAACTACATATGGTTGCAGATGTATGTTCCTGTCTTTGACAAGGAAAGAAGACACTTCTATCTATTTGTTCTGCATATGAAGAAGCAAGTTGTTGAGATTTGGGACTCATTAGCTAAATCTAGTGGCAGTTCCGTTGACAAGAGATTGCCTAACATGGTGAGTGCTAGCACCCTTCGAGCTACCTTGTCTTGTCTCCTAATTTAACTATCTTTCCTTGTATTTATGCTTGCTTCCATTTGTCAATCAACTATTTCATTCAGAAGCTTGAGCATTTAGATGAAACCTAATGATACTTGCATAGACTCGTCACTGTTTTTTCATAAATTAATTAATCTAATTAGAACATATAATTAAAAGTTGTAAGATTCGAACTGCAGCAACTTAGTTTTAAAGACTATGATTCTATATCAAAAATCTATCTCAACCTAAAAACTTAAATATTAAGGTGAAATTCAATGATTAATTTTATATTATTCTCTAACACCAATTATGTTACGATATTTAAACAAATAGTTGGCTATCCTGGATATTCTATTCGAAGACGATATACAACAGAACTACCCTGATGGCTGGTCATTTGCAAGTTTTTCAGTGGACAGATCACCGAATGTCCCACAACAAACCAACGGGTAAGAGCATATTTCTGGCTGACAACATTTTGATTTTATTGCCAAACATCAAGTAAATTTACATTCTAAACACATTGTAAACGTGATTTCTCTTTATGCAGATATGACTGTGGGGTTTATGTTATCAAGTTTATGCTAGCACCAGAAGAAGTGACACAACCTGATTTTGTTGTAAGATTCTCACTCTAATGAGCTCTTTACTGTCATGACTCTGTCGCATTCTTTCTAATCTCTTGACTCCGACATGCAGTTCGACAGCGATACGGAGAGATTGGATGTGGTGCTGGGATTGCTCGATGGTAATGTCAACTCATGCAGAAATGAATTGGCTGCCAAGGCTGAGGCATATTTTCTAAGAAGTTCAGGAACCAATGACTCCTTGAGAATATGGATGAGGAGACAGCAAACAAATATAGCATGCTGAAAGGAATCAATGCTAACGTAATTAAACCCAGCATTACAGAGAACAATCCATACTTGCTATAGGAACACGGGCTCGTTGCTGGTTTTCAAGAAATGTTTGCATTAGAACTGTTGGGTCAAATGTTTTCCCTTTCAGCCACGCCAATATAATTAAGGGTTAGTAGCCGATCACATAACCATATATTAAATAGCAAAGATATCAATATTGCCTACAAGTATAACAGCTTGATCTTTATGTTAAAGAGTTTTTCAATAATATTCAGTGTTCTAATTCAAATCTTGAAAATAAAACTCCATTAAAATAATAAAAGGAGGCATGAAGGAAGAGCGTTATGTCTGTATTATGGAAACACAATCTGTAGATCACGGCATATCAAACCATGCTATCACAGACCACGACAAATCAGCAGATGAAATTACACCTTGATATTGCAGCTTGATTATAGGAGTTAAATACTTTCCTTTCATGTATATTCTATTGACTACACAGTTGTAATTGATTCCCCTGATTGTACTGTAATCGATACAAATATATGTAATCTCCTGCTGAAGAAGACACGAGAGTTTCTTGCAGTTTCTGAATTGTTTGATGGCTCTCCTGAACAATGAAAGGCGAGACTTGTCGCCAAGGGTTATCATCAATAGCCAGGAATTGATTATGATAACATGTTCAGCCACCACCATTTGCGTCATGCTCAGCTATGCTGTCTCCAATTAGTGACCGATACATCAGATTGATATATAGAACACCTTTCTCCACGGCCACCTATCTGAAGAAGTCTACATGCACCAACCGCTTGGCTATGTGCATCCTCAATTCCCCAACCATATTTGCCGACTACATAAGGCCTTTTACAGTCTCAAACAAGCTCCAGGAGCTTGGTACCATCAATTACAAGAACACTTACTCTCTCTCGGTTTTATGAACTCCTGCTCCGACACTTCTCTTTTCATCTGCAAACACGGTTCAGCTTCATTATTCCTACTTGTTTATGCCAATGATATCCTGATCACTAGCTCAAATTCACTGGCTATCTCCTAGTTGATCACCAATCTTAGTCATGAATTTGTTGTCAAAGATCTTGAACACCTCAAATATTTTCTAGGCATGGAAGCACATTAGCTAGCCGTAGGTCTCCTTCTCTCGCAAAGCTAGTACATCTTCAACCTTTTCCAACGTACAAATATGGTGGATGACAAACCGGTCTCTTAACCAATGTCCTCCTCTCAAAAACTATCCTTGGTCTCAGGTGCATCTTATTTCGATCCTTCCAATTATCACAGTATTGTGGGAGCATTACAATATTTATCCCTGACTCACCCAGACATTTCCTTTCCAGCTAACAAAGTTTGTCAATTCATGCACCAACCTACTGATAAACACTAGATAGTTGTGAAGAGAATCTTATGATATCTCAAGTTTTCAATTCATTTCGGGTTACTTGTTAAGCCAAGCTAGAAAGCGTCTATGTCAGCAGTATTGATTTAGTAGTAGAATTTTTTCTCCCTCTTGAAATGAAAGGAATTTCAGGGCAACGTCTTTTGATAAATGAAATCACAAATATCTTGCAAAAGAACTCCAGGAATTCCTGGAAAGTATGCACTCAGGAATTAAATGGTTTTAATATTAGCTCTGAAGTTGAAGTCAGACCGGCAGCTATTTTGGACAGCCCACCGCCAGCATTATCAGAAATTGATAGTCTGAATTCAAGTCAAACCAGGGAACTATGCAATATTTTTTTTTTAGATTAACGTGGGTGTCCGGACCAGCTTGTGCACACTTCGACTAATCCCACGGGCCCTGAAGTTAATGACCATGTAAACCTCCAATGACCATCATATAAACACTATGCAATATTTTTAAGCCGACAGGTGATGGAGTGGAAGTGCCAGAGTCTCATGATCAGGTACTCGATACCTTACATTTGTTGTTCATGCAGCTATGATTACTTTTTTTTCCATGTAGTCAACGTCTTCTACTTGGCTATCTCTTGACAGGAATTCGAGGAACAAAATTCCGTATTTGGACCTCAAGCTTATCAGTTCCTGGACAGTGATGAGCTGGTAGGCATGGACAGTTCTCATATCAATACAAGCAGAACTAGCAAACGACGACGGACATCTGAGGTGCGGCAATACTTCGATGAGGTTAGAGAAGATGGAGAAGTATGGGCTAAATGCAGAGTTGCAGCACTAAATATCGAGGTGAAAGCACAAGGGAACTACAAATCTGCGCAAACACCTAAGATCATGTCCAGGGAAGAAATAAGAAGGATGAAGCAGAACCATCATTTGCCTTAAATTATTGTACTTGAATGTATTCTTATTTTATCTTAAATTGCTTAGGTGTACTGTTCAATCCCAACATTAAAAAGATATTAATTTTTTTTTTTTTCTTTTCAAACATTTTTTTTTTAACTTTGGTTTAGAGACATCAAGAACAAAAACATATTTAATTAAAAAGATAGAAATATGAATATAAAATAATATCTCTAAAAGAATAATTCTGATGTGAATTTTTATATTTTTAAAATAAAAATATAAAAAAAATAATATATTTTTTCATCTTGCTATTATTATTTTTTTATTTCAAAACAATAATCAAAATATTTACTCAGTGTTTTAACCTGATTTCTCATAATCACTAGCCTCCTGACTTCTTTGTAGTATCTATTATTATGCTAGAATCCTGCTAGTGATAATATCACTTGTTTTTTTTTTTAAGATAAAAAAAAATAAAAACCATTCTTTCAATGATCATAAGAAATAAGTGAATTATATACTAATAAATTTAAGCCAGTTCTAACATCTTAGATGGTAAAATTACCTTGATGAGTTGTTTTAGATATTATAGTTCTTATTATGAATATTTTATAATATCTAATAATTTAGTTCTTAATCCATTAATTATATGATTTGGTGGGCATCTAGTAATGTGATCAATAATATTAAATTAACATTATAAAACAGAAGAAAATGAAGAATCG
>NC_133300.1:3070723-3280470 GCF_005239225.2 Populus alba | reverse complement strand
ACTCCCTCCACATTTCAGAAAATAGAAAACCACTAAAAATGACCTTATTCAGTTCATCAGGTAATGTGGTTAAAAAAAGAAAAAAGAAAAAAAAAACATAAATACCTCCTCGCTGTCCTAAGCTGACTCCGGTACTCAGCAGTGGTTCCCAGTGCATAACAGCCAAGTAGAAATTCCCAAACTTCTGGCCTAATAGATGGATCCACACCCTAACACGCAGCAAACGATGTCATATAGCTACACAGAAATTTTCAACCTACTTCATAGAGATATGAAACCCAAAATTTAGTCTGGAAAATAAATTCAAGGGGGGGCAAAATATAGCAACAACGAGACAGCATACCCCAAAACTATCAACTTGAGTGCTTTCCGAAAACCCGAAACCTTTCCATTACTATCAAAAGTCGACTCCCACTTCTCCGGCTTAAGCATTTTGCTTACCTGCAACATTAAAAGCACAAAATCCCTATCAAGATTAAAAAAAAAAAAAAAAAAAAAAAACCCTCACCGACAACACGAAATTTATGAAAATAAAAGGTTTGAGCAGTCAATCTTACAGTTATAACAACCTTTATAGGTGATTGAGAAAGACAAGGCTCTCTCATATCCTTCACCATTGTTCCTACTCTCTGTAAATTCACCACCGATATCGCTTTTCCACATTTCCATTGCTTCTCCTCTCTCTCTCCACTAGACATCTACACCAAAAAAAATCCTCCTTTTCTCTCTCTCTCTCTCTCTACTTATTTTTCTCAGTCCTTCCTAAATATTATCGCCGTGTAATTAACTGACAAACTCAACAACTGCAATTGCGAAATCAAAATTAATGAACCCTCATTAACTGAATAATTTGATCAATAATGAAAAAACATCGAATTTAAATAAAAAAATACATGAAATTAATAGATTAACTGGAAATTGGAAACGTCGATCGAAATGGAATAGACATGCAGCAATGATCGGATGATCCGATCAAAATGTATGTACGCATGAAAAAATAAACGTAGAAATATACTCGTATGAGAAAGAAGGTATGTGTACGAATACGTACACATGTACGGAGAGAGCACCTGGAGAAGAAAAGTGAGATCGCGGAGAATGGTGAAGACGAAGAAGATAGGAGGAAAAGGAGGAGGAGGAGTTTGGTGCAGTGTTTTAAGACCCGGCCCGGCGGGTCGAACCGGGACCCGTCCGACCCGGGCCTGTGGCCGGGTCTAAGTAAAAAATAGGCTGGGAATTGGCCCGGCCAGACTCGGTCGACCCGGACCCGGCCAAACCCGGCTGAGACCCGGGTTTTTTTTTTTTTTATACTCTCATGCCCGAAACGACGTCGTTTTGGCCTTTTACAATTAAAAGGCCAAAACGACAATAGCAGAGGCCAGAGAGACGAATGCATTGCAGACCAGACGAAGTGAGAAGAACTGAAGAAGACCTAATTTACAAATTGCAGACCAGACGAACTGAAGAAAACCCATTTCACTCTCAGTCGCGAAGAAGAGCAGAAGACTCTTGATCGCCGTTTCAATTCTGAGCATATGGTGAGATGAGTTTTTACTTGTTTCTTTCTTCTTTCGCTATCCATTCCTCTGTTTCATCTTCTTCCTTCTGTTAAACTTGCAGGAGAGTATAACAGTGGCATGATTGGCATCGATTCTTCCCTCCGTTCAGTTTGTTGATCCATCGATTCTTCCCCCTGTTGACCCATCGATTCCTCCCATCGATCGACCCACCGGTTCTTCCCACAGGTATGTATCTCGGCCTCTCTGTTCTTTTTTTTTTTCCTGCGACTTCAAATGGTCAATCGTGAATAATTCGTTTGCTGTGAAATGTGAATATTGTGAATATTGCTGTCCCTGTTCGTTTGCTGTGAAATGTGAATATTGATGTAGCTGGGAATATTATGCAAGTAGCTGTGAGCCTGTGAATATTGTTGTGTCCCTGTCCCTGTCCCTGTTCGTTGAAATGTGAATATTAATTTGTAGCTGTGAATATTCCTACATTCGTTGAACTGCAGTTGTGAGAATTTGGGTGGGTTGGCCGTAATGTTTCAATAATGTTTTTTTTTTTAGGTTTTTTTGGGTTGACCCGGGTCAACCCACCTGACCTGTGATCCGGAGGATCGACCGGGTCGGGTTTCAAAACTATGGTTTGGTGTCCTCCGTCACCATTTACGAAGAATTTGTTTTTTTTTAGAGAAGAAAATAAGAAAAGAAAAAAGACCGTTTATTCTTCTCTCTTTCTAGTTTTTTATTCTTATTTTTACCCCTGAATTTGTTTTTTCATTTATTTTTTTTATTTAGGAAAAAAATGTTTTCTTTTTTTCTTCAAGAAGTATAAATTCTAATACGATTAATTTATCCTTTATGTTTTATGTTTAAGGGTGTCGGGTCTTTTAAGATATACATACATAAATATATACATATACATATGTATACATATGTATATGTTATTTTGGATTAAATCTAGTTTGACTTACCTTAAAAAAATAGATAGTAGTTAATTTGATTAAAATCTCATTTGACTTTGAAAAACAAAATTCTTCTAGTTTTTTTTTTTTTGGATGCTGAGGCTCTGTTGTTCCCAAAGCACTAAATTCATGCTTCCTTTGTAATCTATCAGTGGCCTATTTACAGGGTAACAACGAGTCTCCTTCTAACTTCTCAACAGTTAGTCTTATCATTCCTAATTATTATTATTTGATGATTTAACAAATATAAAATGAATCACTCCCTATCACATGTCTAAGAATGATTTATTGGGCTAATTGAGTCCATAGATAAGGTCCATAAAAGAATATATGATTATTATTTGGACAAGAAAAATTAATCGGACCTTTATTTGAGATGGAGTTTGTCGTCAACCGAATGTTGGGGTTTGAGAAAAGCCAACCTCCTTCAAGTCTTTATTCTTTAACCACTCCTCATCGTTCCACTTTACAGCCATGGATAAGAAGATCTGAGGAGTGAGAAGACTTGTTGCCAAAAAAATCTGTCGAAATACAAATGTATTTGGAACATTTGTCTTGCGTTGAAGATGTTTTGCCTCCTGCAAAGTCGAGTCTAAGGGAAAAGATGGAAAAAGCGTTATCGTTGCTAGAAGATTCTTTAGGAAGTCGTTGTTTTCCCGTCCAGACATTTTTGTTCGGGTATGTAATCATGGATTTCCAGAATGGACTTCAAATATTCGTTATTTACAGACCGAATGAATGCTTATACCTATCAGATGCCATCTCTTGTGGAGTAGGTGGTATTATTGCCCTTCCTCCGGTCTTTGAATCTGATCAACCCAAGTATTGCTGTGCTGTGCTGGAGTTTGTGACCAAGGAGGAGAAACATGATTTTGATTTAGAGACGGAAAAAGTTTTCCAGGCCTCCAGGTTTGTTTTCATTACATATATTTTTTCAATCAGATTTTGGATAACGTTGAAAATACTACCCAATTTATTATCAGGATTTAGGAGAATAAGAAAGAGATGAAAGAAAGTAGATTTCCTTGGCATATCGAGTTTGAAGTCAAAGTTATTGTTTTTTCTACTTTTGAAATCTCATAAAATGTGAATTTTCCCCCATTAGCTTCATTTTCTGTGATCTCTGTGTTTGCATTTGCTAGTGTTTCTGAGGTGAAATAATCTTTAAGCTTTAAATTAGAGCTGACGAGGCATTCCTTATTACAACTGCACTAGCTTGAGTCCAGAATATCTGTGCCATTGAATTATATGTGCAAAGTGACATTGGTCTTGTTTGAAGGTGTTATAAACTCTGTATAAGCCCAACTATTTCCAGGCTGCCGATTTACGGATCAATTTACAACCTCGACTTCGTCCTGAGGTATTTATCAGTAGTACCTTACAGTTTTTTTTATGCTAAATTAGGCTGTCTTCTGCTTTGTCTAATATAATTTTTTTCCCAGTGTTTTTCAAGGGATCAAAGAGCTGAGTTAACAGAAATAGCTAATGTTACCAGAGCTGTATGCCTAACACACAGATTGCCACTTGCTCTAACATGGATTCCTTGTGATTATACCTGGGGAGCTGTTGATGATATTTCAAAATCTCATTGCAGATTATGTAATTCAGATTTTTTGAGGACATGTGAACTTTCAATAGAGCGTATAGCTAGTTATTCAGATGAGGAGATGCAAGGCTTTGTGAATGCTTGTGAGCAACTATTTCTGAACACAGGGCAAGGTGCTGCTGGACAAGCCCATCGAACATATCTTCCTTCCTTTGAGCCTGATGTGAAGGAAAAGCATGTCAGCGAGTATCCTCTTGCTCATCACGTTCGAAAGTATAATTTGAATGCTGCAGTTGCAATCGTGCCAAGGAGCACTGGTGCTGGTTGTAGCTATATATTAGAGTTCTTTCTCCCTCATGACAGATATTTTAGAGCAACAAGATTTGGTTACAATCCTGAAGATTAAACTACGGGAAACTTGTAAGAGCTTGAGAATGTTTTCAGAAGCAAAATTAGTCGGGGAACGAGGTTCTAAAGTTAGTAAAAAGAATGCTCCAAATGCTGATGGTAATATGTTCACCGTATGTGCTTATAATAAAAGACGAAAGGTATCTGAAGCGTGCAAATGGTTCGACAAGGTTAAAGAAAAGAATGGTGTAGAAAAGAAGCATCCAGGGTAAGGCAAGAAGGGAACTTCAAATCTGCACAAGCACTTAAAATGATGCGGTATGGGCCATATGTAAAGGATGCAAAAACAAGTATACATGGGATAGCAAGAAAGGAACTTCAAATCTACACAAACACTTGAAAAGTTGTTCAAAAAATAGACGGAGAGATGCAAAAACAAATATGTTTGTTTAATGACGAAGAGAATGAAGTTATCTTCCCTGATCTCCTTAAATGTGAGATCTGACTCGTTTGTGAAGCATCCGGTGTCCTTAGAAGGTGATGCTAGATAACTTCATTCTCTTCGCCATTGAACAAACATATTTGTTTTTGCATCTCTCCGTCTATTTTTTGAACAACTTTTCAAGTGTTTGTGTAGATTTGAAGTTCTCTTCTTGCTATCTCTTATATACTTGTTTTTGCATCCTTTATATATGACCCATACTGCACCATTTTAAGTGCTTGTGCAGATTTGAAGTTCCCTTCTTGCCTTACCCTGGATGCTTTTTTTCTACACCATTCTTTTCTTTAACCTTGTCGAACTATTTGCACACTTCAGATACCTTTCATCTTTTATTATAAGCACGTACGGTGAACATATTACCATCAGTATTTAGAGCATTCTTTTTACTAACGTTAGAACCTCCAGTTGAAGATATTCAAGATGCGTAGAATGTGGGACGCCCAGGTGAGGGTAAGGGAGATTTTGTAGGCCGATTCCTAAAGAATTTTTAATCTTTAAGCAACGATAACGCCTTTTCCATCTTTTCCCATAGAGTCAACATTACAGAAGGCAAATCATCATCGACGCAAGACAAATGTTTTTTGGGCAACAATTTTTCTCACTCCTCAGATCTTCTTATCCATGGCTGGAAAGTGGAACGAAAGAGGAGTGGTTAAAGACTTGAAGGAGGTTGACTTGTTGACTTTTGGCATTGGGTTTTTAAAACTAATTTATTTTCTGCCCTTTAAATTTACTGATATTTTTCCTCTATTCTCGTAGTTTAATTGTTTTGCTTTTCTAGACTAAAAAAAGCGCTAACAAGGAAGTGGCTGAGAATTTCAAGTGCATTTGGATTGTCCTGCCTAAATTTATAAGCTCAATCACCATCTTGTTATGTAATCATTGAAAAGAGGATAAATTTGAAAGAACTTCAATCTTGACTTGACTTCTAATTTTGATCATAATTAACGAGGAAGCTTCCTCTGGCGCACTTTGCTCCATCAGTTTTCATCTCTCCATGTTTTACATGGGTGTTACATTTACAGGCTACAAGAACAAGAAGTTTCATCAGGGTAAATAAAAAATATAATATCCTAATTGACAAAAGCCAATATATTTAAAACTGTTAGTTGCAACAAAAGGGTTTTCTGCAGATCCATACTATTTCCACAGTTTTTTGCGTTTGTTATAAATTTTCTTTTTCGTGAAAGAAATACACTTTGATGGATCATCTGAATTCTCCTGGACAACACGAGTATAAGGAAATTTTGTTTTTCATGTAGTGGACTTGTAAAATTAAACAGAATAAGATGTTAGCTGTACAAATATGATCTTGGAACCTACCTGGCAGATACCAATTTACATAATCTTCCATCTTCCTCTTAACTAAAGTCATGGCATCAGATATCGTAGAAAGGACGTTATCATCAAGCCAAGTCTTTGGTCTTAGTGAGTATAGTTCCCTCCGAGATAAATGATAATTCTTGCAATGAACAATAGTCTCACTAGCAGAAACAGGTACATAATAGGTTCATAGCAGTTTGCATTTATATAATATTTATATGGTATATATGAAATGATGAAACAACTTATATGGCATATTGTTTGCATAGCTGAATGCATTTAAGATCACCAGTTGACCTATTCTAATGGGCTTTATGAACTTTTTTCTTCCACAACATTTTCACAAACCAGTTGGTTAACCTGGACGCCCTTTTTCAAAGATGATATACATTAGAACTACCAAAAAGTTTGGTCCTTCACAGATTTCAGAGTGGAAAGACCATTGAATGTCCCACAGCAACCAAAGGTATGAAAGTCTTTCTTATTATCTAGCCAACATGCAGTTCGACAGCGATAACGAGAGGTTGGAAGTGGTACTAAGATTGCTAGCGAGTGATGTCAACTCATGCAGGAATGATTTGGCTTCTAAGGCTGAGGCATATTGTGAGCAGAGGTTTGGAAATCATTGAGAATTTTTGGTAAGAAATAAGAATATGAAAGACATAAATCATCGATAGGAAAGAAAGTATTCAGACAACATATAAGAATTCAACTTCAAGAAAGCTTACCAGAGAATGTGGGCTCCATGAGAAAGGAACTCAATGCTCATCAGATCAAATGTGAACGGCTATCATTGTAAACAAAATAGTATAATTGGTATAGGCATAAAATGGAAATATGGTAAACAGTCATCTGGTTGCCTTGCTCCTCCTGCTCATTCTTGTGGGGATTCCTGCGGCATATTATGGTTCTAAAATGCAGATAACTCTAATATTTTCCTAATTAAAATGTAGCATATTATGGTTCTAAAATATAGTAGCAAGGGAAAGGAACTTATTTATCAACAACATACCAATAGGGAGTACTTAAAGGGAACAAGAGGATCTTAAAGGGAGAAACTTATTTATGAACAACATTTTGTTCTCTCTCCATGACAAACAATTTATGCCCTTTCTTTCCTTTTATTAGGTTTTTAAGTGAAAACAGGCTGCTAGTCAAGTCATCTAAAGATACAAGAGAACAAAAGCTTCTGCAATATAGTATACAGTAAAGCGAAGCTAAACATTTTCATCTTTGAATTAAAATATGGTTTCTCCTTCACAGAGACAAGTTCCAGAACAGCACAGCAGGACATGTCATCTGGATCAAAGATCAATGCAAAAGAACCTCGTACTTCATGATCAGATGCATGCTTTGCCTGTAAGTACTCAGGCTTGCTATAATAAATTACACTTGAAGTCCATTCTAGAATCTTAGAGATAAACACACGACCAGGAAGGTCTAGTGGTAAACCATGCTAGCATTTGGTCAAACCAAGAATGGTTGCTCTGAGGTACTCAACAAGTATTGATCCCCGCTCCTTATGGAAACCCACACCTGCACTTAAATAACCCCTATAGATGAATCCTTGAACAAGGATAATGCCTCTAGCATCCTCTCAGCAAGTGATGATGGCCCAGTTCGCTGAGAAATAATACAATCTGAGGTGTTTTGGAAACAGTTTTGTGGACCAGCACCACTACTGTGTTTTGCACCCAGATCATCAGCATCAATACAATCTTAGGGATAACCAAAATACGAATACGTTTGCTGAAGCACCACATTATCTCCACCATTGTAAGAAGTCCCATAAGCATTTATTTTATCCAGCAAGGGAGTAGAAGTTTGTTCTGCAAAACTTTCTGCACACAGGATGGATAGGATGTTGATGGAAAAGATGGCATCCCATCGAAGGCAAGCATTTGATCCATAGCTGACGGGCTACCGAACCATCCAACATACATATCACAATTCCTAATCTCTGAAAAAAAGTTGAATGGGTCCTCCAACAATGAATTCCTAAGAGAATCATCGAAAGGGGTGACACTATCTATTTCAGCTCTTGGCCAAAACCAATAACCCATCCATATTTCTTTCGACGAGAAGGGGTTCTCCATTGTTGTTAGTTATATAACTAACCAAAATACTCTCCCCTCTTTTCAATCACAATACCATACAAAGAACTCAATTGACTCAATTCCTCGTTTCCTAATATCTTCCTTCTCTTGCATAACTTCAAATCTTTCAAAGTTTCAGTCTTTCTGCTCAGATATTTATCTACCCGCAAAACAGAACAGCTCAATTTCCTCTGTTTACCTTTTTTTTTTTGTTTTTGAATAACTAAAAGCAACTCAATAATTACACTTGAAAAGCCTAACCTTTTACCTGTTTCGACAGAAATAACCCGGAAAGCAAAACCGCACTTTCTTCAACCCTGCACCTGCACACACCAAGAAATCAAGATACATCAGCGTTCAGCAGCCAATAAACAAATATCTCAACATCCATGGTTTAATTAGTACATCACTCACCTCCTTTCTATGAGTAGCAAGGACAGTCTAGTAATATGACATCCAAAAATTTATAGAATACATAGCCTCCGTGATTCACTGCAACATATTTCCACACTCCAATATCAACAATAACACAGCAAACCCACCTCCAAAATTGTCTTCTCTATACATATAAGCACATAGATAAACCTAAATATAAGTAAAGACTCTGCCTTTTTCTGCGCGTGTATAAAGCTTGAGTTTTTTTTTTTTTTTTCTTGGGTTTTTCTTAGAAGTTGTACAAAAAGGCACCGATTATGAAATATCATAATCGGTGTTTGTTTGTTTTATATTTTAAAATTTCTTTAAAAAAATATTTTTTTTATTTTTCTATTTTAAATTAAATTTTTTAATATTTATTTGATATTAAAAATAATTTTTAAAAATTATTTAATATGATTTTAATATATTTTAAAATAAAAATATTTTAAAAAATAATTTTTATTATGCTGCGAACATCCTTTTAACTGTAGTCAAAGAGATTTGATTTCTATTTAAAATTAGCATTTGAAAACAGAAATTTATACAAATTGATTTAAATTGAAAAAGCAAAATAATTATTATTATATTATTTTAGAAAATGTTGCCAAAATACCCCAGACCAACATTGTTTACTCTTTGGATTTTCAAAATTTTTTTTTTTTTAATTTTATCTTTGAACTTTTTAATTACATATTAAGCTACATTTAAGGCCATTAAATCAAATTTATTAGTTAACAAAGTAGTAAATAGGTGATGGTTTAAAAATTCTTATAAAAAGGTTATTTTGGTCCTCAATCTTCATATATTATATATATTTGGTCTCTAAATATCTTTTCAATTGAATTTTGATATAAAAATTTAATTTTATTAATTTTAGTCTTTAGTTTAAGAGGGAGATATAGAGGTCATTAGATTCTGAGAATATAAAAAAAAAATTATCATTAACAATGATTTTAACCATCCAAACGATGAATATTAATATCAAATGATTTTATTTGATGAGTATAGTTTATATTAGATATTTTTCTTGTTATTTTGAAAATTCTTAAAAAATAGATTTAAGTTTGAATTTTTTTTTTTGTTTCGGATTGATTTTAAATTTTGAAACGATTTTATATTTTTTAAGATCATGAATTAGTTTATAATATTTTCTTGATATTTTAGATTTAAAAAAATAAGTTTTTTAACCATGAAATCATAGATCTCGTTTTTCTAGCTAGCACAATGGAGTGTTATTGCTGTGAAGTGCTGCTGGAGCTTATGAACATGGAGGAGAAACGGGATTTTGATCGGAAGCAAAAAGTTTACCAGGCTATCAAGGTTTGTTTTCATTAAATATATTTTTTCAATCAGATTTTGGATAACGTTGAAAATACCACTCAATTTATTATCTGGATTTAGGAGAATAAGAAAGAGATGAAAGAAAGTAGTTTTCCTTAGCGTATCGAGTTCGAAGTCAAAGTTATCGTTTTTTCTACTTTCGAAATCTGATAAAATGTGAATTTTCCCCCATTAGCTTCATTTTCTATGATCTCTGCGTTCGCATTTGCTAGTGTTTCTGAGGTGAAACAATCTTTAAGCTTTAAATTAGAGCTGACGAGGCATTCCTTATTACAACTGCACTAGCTTGAGTCCAGAATATCTGTGCCATTAAATTATATGTGCAAAGAGACATTGGTCTTGTTTGAAGGTGTTATAAACTCTGTATATGGTTCAAAATGAGTTCTTCAGAACACTTGTCTGCGATCTGCAGCCAAAGTTTCAACTCTGTTCACAAGACACTGTTCAGGCTGATGCTCTTTCTATTTACAGACAAGAGAAAGAGAAACTAGTGAAATATCTTGATAATCTCTCATCTCTATTCAGTATAACAATTGATTTGCAGTCATACGGTGATAACAAGATGTCCTGCTGCTTGACCATGCATTTTATTGATGATGAATAATAAGATTTTGGCTTTCAGGAGTATAGAGCATGATTATATGAATGAAGCTTTGAAAGATGTGCTAGTGGAGTGGAACATCATTAAGAAAGTGCACTTCATGTTTGCAGAAATTGCTCCACCAAACAGTCAAATGACTAGAGAATTCAGAACTAAGCTTCTCAGTAAATTCCCACATATTTTTCAGGAAATTTAATACTAGCAGCAGTAAAGCTTCAAAGTCTACAAGGGACACCACATATTTTATGTAAGAAACGTCATTTAGATTACAGCTAGTTTGTTGTTTTGGAGCCATATTTAGGTTTGTTAAGGTTGGTTGTGGTAATACGCTTGTTTATCCGTCCATTCATTCATTTATAAAACATTTCCTGGTGTGTTTTACCAGTTAAATTTGGTTGTTCATCAAATGAAAAGACATACTGGCAAGATCGGGAGGAATGCTGCCATAAAGATTATACGACATTTGGCATATTTTAGGACCTTAAAGTCATCCTGAAGATTCCCTCATAAAATTATCTTCCTAATGCTTCTAGTGGTCTTCCACTGTGAAAATAAATTAAAATAATATTTTTTATTTTTAATATTTACTACATCAAAACTATAAAAAATACATAAAAAAATAATTTAATACATTTACAGTAAAACACTATTTTAAAGTATATCTAGAAACCAAAGCTACCGCAATCAAATACGTTGCTTTTCAACTGTAAAAGTGGCCTTCCCTAAACCTGAGATTCACTCCGTCACTCTCTAACTTGTGCAATATAAGAAAATTCACCTCACAGAAGCAGCAAATCAAGCAACAATTGCATGTTAATGCTAAAAAAAATCATTAACTTTCATTAATACTAGATGCCATCCCTGCGTGCTGCCGTGAGCTTATAGCAGGCTTGTGTGTTATCATGAACTTATAAAAAAAAACATATAAAAAATTATACGGAGAAAGATTGTTCCAATCTATAATTTTTTGAAAAAAAATAAAAAAAATTTAAAAAAAAACATAAAAAAACAAAAGGTAAAAAAAACCATACAGGAAACATTGTAGCAATTTATAGTGTTTTCATAAAAAAATATATAATTGTAATTCTCAACCAGCTCAATATTAAAAAAATAAAATCGACAAAAATAATTTTGAAAAAATTCATAACAAAAACAAATATGTGGGGAACGAATATAGCAATTCATGATATTTTAAAGAAAAAAATACAAAACAAAATTCTTAACTAGCTTAATATTAAAAAAGTAGAAGCAATAAATACAATTTTTGAAAAAAATCATATAAAAAAAGAAAAAAAAAGACCCATATAGAGAAACACTATATCAATTTACAATGTTTTGTGAGGAAAACTACAGTTATAATTCTTAATCAACTCAATATTAAAAAAATAAAATCGAGAAAGATAATTTTGAAGAAAATCATTAAAAAAAACATAAAAAACCATGTTGAGAAACACTGTAGCAATCCAAAATGTTTTAAAGAAAAAACAAATCATAAAGCTAAATTCTTAATCATCTCAATATTTAAAAAATTAATTCAACAAAGATAATTTTAGAAAAAAAACATGTGGAAAAATACTATAGCAAAACAAAACTATATGAAGAAACACTGTAACAATAGACAATGTTTCAAATAAAAAAACTATAAACCTAAATTCTCTATTAATTTTGGGATAATTTTGGGGGAAAATGAAAAAAAAAAAAAGCATGTGGGGAATGGGAAAACAAACAAAACATACGGGGAATGAATTATTATTTTTTTTTAAATTTACCCAAGCCCCTCGAGTATATATACCCACAATTCTTTTATTTCTACTATCAAAAATAAATTCTTTAAAATACATATTTTAATTTATTTTTAAATAATAAATACTTTAAAAAATAAATACTAGCAGTTTAAAGTCTACAAGTGGCACCACATGTTTTATATAAAGAAACGTCATTTAGATTACAACTAGCTTTGATACACGCGCGATGTTCGCATGTCATTTTTTTTTTGTATAAAAAATATTTTAAAAAATAAAAATTTAAAAATCTTGGGTTTTTCTGTAAAGTTATACCCAAGAATCTTGGGTTCGGCTGTAACGTCTAACCTAAAAGTAATATTTATAATATTAATAATAAAATTAAACTTGCATGATCCAAGTTTAAGTGAGCCTGGCTGTAACACCAGACCCAAGAATATTAGATGTGGGTATGGCTATAAGGTCGTGTCATAAAAGTGTGAAAATTAAATAGAGTAATTAAAAAAAATAAAGAAAAAACATCAACAGAAAGGAAAAAACTAATGAAGAAAAAGAAAAAAAAAAATTGAATTAATTGGGTTAACCCCTTAAACCAGGTTATCCCGTAAAACCTGGGATTTGCGTCATGAAAGTTTGATAACTAAATAGAAAAAAAAAAATGACAGGTTTACCCAAAATTAACCGGGCTAATCCATCAAACTAAGTTAACCCATCAAGCCCAAGATACGTGTCATGAAAATTTGATAATTAAATAGAAAGAAAATTAACTTTAACAAACTAAACTAAATGAAAAAAAGCAACTTGTCAAATCAGGTTAACCTATCAAACCTGAGATTCATATCATGAAAATATGATAACTAAATAAATAAAAAAATTTAACATTAACAAAATAAATCAAACAAAAAAAATTCATTAAAAAAAATTAAAAAGAAAAAACAAAAGAAAAAAACAGTCATATAATATAATACAATATAATAATAATTATAATGAAAAAACGTGGGGAAAGCTAAAGCTAAAGCTAAATTTTCAACCAACTCAATATTAAAAAAATAAATTTAACAAAGATAATTTAAAAAATAAACATGTGGGGGAAACACTGCAGCCAAACAAAAATCATGTAAGGGAAACATTGTTGTAATCCATAGTATTTTTTTTTTTTTTTGAAAAAAAGCTACAAAGCTAAGTTCTCAACCAACTTAATATACAAAAAAAACTGAGATCCGTGTAGTAAAAGAATGATAGCTAAATTAAATTTTTTTTTTCACATTAACAAACTAAATTAAACAAAAAAAAATAATTAAAAGAAAAAAGAAAAAAAATAAAACAAAAAAAAGTCAAGGGTTTCATTGTGTACATAGTGATACATTATATGTAAAAACAACAAAAGAAACAAAAGCGAGGGACAAAAAAAACAAAACTGCTACAGTGAAAAACCTACGCGTTAAAAAAAACATGTAAAAAAAAAAAAAACAAAAAAAAACAAAAAAAAGGAAAAACTGCTACAGAAAAAAAAAACAAAAACGAAAAAAAAATGCCAAAGAAAAAAAAAACTGCACAAAAAAAAAAAACTGACATAAAAAATACTGCACAAAAAAAAAACTTTAGCTACAGTGAATTTTCCACGCGTTTTAGAGTTCTTATTAATATATATATATATATACTTGAGGGGCTTGGGCAATATTGACATTCTTGGTGCCATGTGGCACCCATGTTTTATATATATACTAGATGCAATATCCACGCGATATCACGGGCTTGTGGCATGCTTGTACATTGTCATGAATTTGTGGAAAAAATAAATAAATAAATTATATAAAAAAAACTGTTACAATCAACAATGTTTTTCAAGGAAAAAACTAAAAAACTAAATTCTTAACCAGATTAATATTTAAAAAATAAAATGAAGAAAGAAAATTTTAAAAAAAATCATAACAAAAAAAATTGAAAGGAAAAAAAAACCATGCTAGGAAACATTGTAACACTCTATATTGTTTCATGAGGAAATTTATAATTATAATTATCAACTAGCTCAATATTAAAATCAATAAAGATAATTTTGGAAAAAATCATAAAAAAAATGTGGAGAACACTGTAGCAATCCACGATGTTTTAAAGAAAAAAAACTACGAAGCTAAATTCTCAACTAGCTCAATATTAAAAAAATAAAATCGATATAGACAATTTTAGAAAAAAAAATAAAAAACAAATAAAAAAAAAACCATATGGAGAAACACTGTAACAATCCATAGTGTTTTAAAGAAAAAAACTACAAAGCTAAATTTTCAACCAGCTCCATATTAAAAAAGATAAAATCAACAAAAACAATTCTGGAAAAAAAAAACATAAGAAGAAGGAGACAATTTTGAAAAAAAAAGCAAAAAATGGAAGAAAAAAAATCATGTAGAGAAAATTAAAGCTGAATTCTCAACTTGTTCAATATTAAAACAGAAATTCAACAAATATAATTAAAAAAAAAACATGTGGGGAAACACTATAGCAAAAAATAAAAACCATGTGGAGAAACATTGTAGCAAATCACAGTGTTTTAAAGAAAAAATTACGAAGCAAAATCGACAAAGATCATTTAAAAAAAAAATAGAAAGAAAAAAATTCATAAAAAAAACCATGTAATGAAATATTATAGTAATCCATAATGTTTTAAAAAAAAATTACAGAATTAAATTTTCAAATAGTTTAATATTAAAAAAAATCGATAAAGATAATTTTGAAAAAAATAACACAAAAAAAATAAAAATAAAAATAAAAATAAAAAAGAAAGAAAACAATCTTGGAAAAAAAAAAGAACATAGAAAGCCCAAAAATAGAGAAAACAAATGGGAAAAAAAGGAAAGACATAAAAAAATAATCAAACAGGAAAAAGAAAAAAGAAAAAGCATGTTGCGTGGAAAGTTAGAATTACTTTCCCCAA
Organism: Populus alba; assembly: GCF_005239225.2. Lineage (NCBI taxonomy): Eukaryota > Viridiplantae > Streptophyta > Magnoliopsida > Malpighiales > Salicaceae > Populus > Populus alba. The sequence continues at coordinate 3,265,158 of NC_133300.1, read as the reverse complement.
CGCGTTTAAAGTATTAGTTAATTGTAATGTCACCTTTCTTTCAAAACCAATTAACAAATTTACAAATTGCCCAAGCCCCTCGAGTATATATATATAGCCACAAAGCAAACAAGAAAGCCTGGTGAAACAAGATAGACCCAAGATCAAATTAATGAAGAGCTGAGGAAAGAACTGCACTGACTGTATACCATAAGTATTCTTGCAAATAAAGCTGAATATTCAGGTGATTCTCGATCTGTTTCTTTTTTACAACAATAAATTAAAGTTTTTTGCATTTTATTCTGTGTGCAAATTCTCTCTGAGCTTTTGAGTTAATTTGTTTCTCTGTGTGCAAAAACTAAAAATAAAAGGAATTTTTTTTGAACTATTAAATAAATATATAATTTTTTTAAGGTTAATTAATTATTAACTCATTAACATGAATTTTTAAAGTTAACAATAAAGTTTTAATTCAAATATACTATTTAAAATATTAAAAAATTAAATTTAAAAATATATAAAATTAAAGTGAAAATAAAAATAAATTTACTATTGAAGTTACATTCTTCGATGTTTTGTGAAATATAATTCATCTACAATCGAATCTGAATTGATATTGTAATAACCCATCAACCGAGATAAAATAACAATCTTATATCAACTTAAAAATAAAATAATTAAATATTTTCCCTATCTCAACTTCTAATTCCGTCTCTTGATTTTTCTCTAAATTAGTGTTTTATAAGTTGGACTTTCTAAGTTTACAAGATTATTCTTTTACTTTTAAAAAAAATTTTCCTTGGATTTTTGTTTTTTATGTTCTTTCCTTATTTTTGTCTCTTTCTTTTTCGCCTTTTCTTTTCTTTCTTTTTCTATTCTGCTTCTGCCGAGCCAGCAACATATAAAAGGAAAAAAGAGCTGATTTATTTTATTTTTTAACGGCAAATAATCAGTTTACCATTAATGAGTCGTTTTGTTTTTATTTGACGGTCTTTTATTTTATTAGCACTACCAAGCTCCGTTCATCCTAAAATTTTAAGTAGATTTTATTCAATATATTTTAAGATCCCTTGTAAAATTTCAGCTCAATTTGATAGTTGGATTGAAAATTACGTTAAATAACATAAAATTAGTCAAATTGTGATTTTTTAATTAAATTTCTAAATTTTTCCAAAACTTTTGAAATTTTAACTCAAGTTAAAGCATTATATTAAAAGGTTCCACATAAATTTTTAGAATTTTTTGATAACTCAATCAAGAGTTATAAATTTATTTTACATAAAACTAATAAAAAAAAATATTAATACAATCTTAACCTCAGCCATAGCCAACTCAAACCTTTAACATGCCTCCTCCCTTGACCATAAATATTCTTGCATATAAAGCTGAATATTCAGGTGATTCTTGTTCTGTCTCTCTTTTACAACAATAATTTAAGGTTTTTTGCATTTTTTTCCTGTATGCAAATTCTCTCTTAGCTTTTGAGTTAATATGTAGACTTTGAAGTGCGGCTAGTATTTATTTTTTTAAAATATTTTTTATTTAAAAATAAATTAAAATATATTTTTTAAAGAATTATTTTTTGATATTAAAAATAAAAAAATTATATTTCCTTAAAAATATTTTTAAAACGAAAAGTAAAAATCTAAAATAAAAAAAAAAACTTTTACGAATTATATATAAAAAAACTTGTATAAAGGTATCACAAGCACACAATTCCGAAAGTTTTTTTCGTTTCTTATAAATTATTTCAGTCTTCTCAAGCTTTATAGGATACAGCATAAGAAAATCATGGAGAATAATACTCTAGAATATGTGTCCCGACTCTAGCATAAAGCACGACAACTAGCATCAAAGCAGCTAACACGTCTGTCGACAATTCCCATGGTGAGCAGGGAAAAGAATGGCAAAAGGTCCTTATAATTTATAAGCACCTGCTTCACATCAGGACTTCAAATAGCCCTTCATTTTCACCGAATTACTGATTCCAAACTCGATTCCTTGCATTTAGTCTGTATCCTTGTTGCTATTATCTTTTCTTGCCTCTTTGTTTCACATTTTATCAACCCCGCGAAGTTTCCGATGACATCCAAAGTGTTGGGTAAAGTTGCTGTTTTCCTGGCAGCCACCGTGTTTTTCATCACCATTTCAATCCCATTCCCCCCTGGATAATCTACGCCATTCCGTTGCTTGTTATTGCAATCTGCAATCTGCAATTTCTGCTACTACACTCGAGCTTTACATGGCATATATCTTTTCTGTCAGTGTTTGTATTTGTTCTTCGTAAAAAGGCTTACATTTGCATGTTGGAAGGTGTTGAAATTGAGTGAACGGATCACGGTGTTATATATAACCAGTGATCAATATAACATAATAAGGGCCATTCAAACTTTTTATGGGTTTGCATCTTTCGATTGGAGAATTTCATGGGCTAAGCCTAGGTAGAGCTTAGATAGGGCCTAATTATCTTATGTCTTGCCTGTTTTTAACAGAGCAAACCTCTACAAATTATTTAGGGCTAACAAAATCGAATGATTGACAAAATTTTTAGAGACAGCTTCTTAAATTTTATTTTATTTTTTTATTAAAAAATATTTTTTTATGTTTTTATATTATTTTAATATGTTGATTATAAAATAATTTTTTTAAAAATATTTTTTTTTGATACATTTCTAAGCGAAAAATACTTTAAACTGTAATTGCTACCATAATTTCAAATATGTACTTAATTATTATTACCGGCTATCCTTGATTTTCAAAAATTTTATTTATTTATTTATTTTGACAATTCCAAACCATAGTTGCCTTACCTTTTTTTAATTGATGTTACTCAGTCGAGAGGCAGCATATTAAAGGAGTTAATCATATTATAGGAGTACAGTACAATTAGTAAGTCTTTATCATTTTTAGCAATATCTATGTTGTAAAACCTGAGAATAAAACTAAAAAAAATAGATATATATTCTGGCATGTTATATGTTAGAAAGTTTACCATAGGTAAAAATATGAAAAACTTAATATAAACTTTTGTGAGTAAAATGCATGCTTTATTTGAGGTGAAAATAAAATATATTAACCATAGGTATAGCTTATGATTTGTCTTAGAAGGAGTCACAGGATACAGAGAAAAACATTATTTCTTTCTTTCTCTTATAAGTTCAGAAATGAAAAAAAAAAGTTTGAATTTCTCTCTCTCTTTCTTTTTTATTCCATTAAGAAATATGTTTAAATCTTTTATCAAAACTATTTTTAAAAAAAATATAAAGAAAAACATTATTTCTTTTTTTCTCTTATGACTTCAAAAATGAAAAAAAAAGTTTGAATTTCTCTCTCTCTTTTTTTTGTTATTCCATTAAGAAATATGTTTAAATCTTTTATCAAAACTATTTTTTTCTCAACAATTTTAATAATGACTATACAATATATTATACATATAAATGTTAACTGAACTGATTTGTTGAAATAGAACTCAACGTAATATTTATCTACCACTTTTCTTCCAACTGATCATTATATATTTATTTTTTATTAAAAATATTATTTTAATATATTTTTAAATAAAAAATACTTTTAAAATTTTATTAGACCAAACAGTAAAGTGAGCCAAAAGAAGCTTCGTCATAATTATTATCAAACATTAGAAGTCAAGTAATGATTGAACTTCTTTCAAATTTATCCTCTTTTCAATGATTACATAACAAGATGGTGATTGAGCTTTAAAATTTAGGCAGGCAATCCAAATGCACTTGAGATTCTCAGCCACTTCTGCTGGTATAAGTAAGCTTTTTTTTAGTCAAGAAAAACACAAGGATGAAATTGAAAAGAATTAAACTATCAGAATAGAGGTAAAATATCAGTGAATTTAAAGGGGCAGAAAATAAGTTAGTTTTAAGACACAGTGCCAAAAATCAACAAGTCTTTACCTACTCCTTCAAGCCTTTACCTACTCCTCATCGTTCCACTTTCCAGCCACCATGTGATAAGATCTGAGGAGTGAGAAGACTTGTGGCTAAAAACATTGTCGAAATACAAATGGATGTGGAACAGTTGTCTTGCGTCGTTGATGATTTGCCTCCTGCAAAGTTAAGACTACGGGAAAAGATTGAAAAAGAGTTATCGTTGCTTAAAGATTCTTTTGGCACAATTTTGGGCTCGAGATAAGCGTGGAATCTCCCAGGGAAATCTCCCTTGCCCTCACCTGTGCGTCCAAAATTCTACGCTACTTGAATATCGTCAACTGGAGGGTCGGGAATGGCTTTCAGGCCACGACATTTTGGATCGGGTATGGAGAAATGGGCGTGAATTTCCAGAATGGACTTTGAATGTATTATTGCCTTTCCGATCTTTGAATCTGATCAACCCAACTCTTGCTGTGCTGTGCTGGAGCTTGTGACCATAGAGGAGAAACAGGATTTTGATTTAGAGACGGAAAAAGTTTCACAGGCTCTCCAGGTTTGTTTTCATTATATATATATATATTCAATCAGATTTTGTTGAAAATAGCACTCAATTTATTGTTGTTAGAAGACTACCACAAAGCAATTCACTCAAATTATCTGAAATATAAATCCGGAACCCGGTTTTTTAACCGGATCAACTCCCGGAACAGGTTTAACAACTATATGCATGGGTGGTCCATTCCACCTCGTACACATTAAAGAATATGGGTCCATGTGATTGTAGGGAAATCATATTCATTTAAAGAGTTAGAAATAGGAACAAATATTATCTTCAATAGTTAGATCTAAAGAATATCACTTAATTATATCATTATTTTATTGGTAGCAACTTATTAGTCTTTTAAGCCAAAAGAATAGTAGCTTGGAAGAGCTAAAATTAGCGAGGAATATTTAGGGTCTGATTGATTTTATTGTTTGTTCTTTGATTTCTTGATAAAAATTTTAAATTCTTGAAAACAAAAATTTTAAATTTTATAATCCTTATGATTTCATATTCATCAATATAATTTAATCTTTTACATCCATTCATCTTCTTATCATTTTAATCCTAAAAAAACACTTATCATGAATACTAATTTAAAAATAAACAAAATATTTAAAAAATCAAATTTTAAAAAATCAACCTCATGGAAAAAGAAAGTATACATTACAAAGACAAATTTAAAATAAACCTAGAAATTAACAAGCTATCATTAATAAAGCACAAGGTTAGTTTTCTTATGTCTGTGTTCATGCAATAATCCATTGATACTCCTCTATATTTTATTTTCTAGACCCACAAGCCATTATAACATGTAACTTTGCTAGAAAAACATGAAAACTTAATATAAATTTTGGTGAGTAAAATGCATGTATTATGCGAGGTGAAAATAAAATATATTAACCATGGGTATAGCTTATGGCTTGGCTTAGAAAGAGTTGCAAGATGTAGAGAAAAACGCAGAAATGATTGTCTTGAGAGAAAAAAAATAAAAATACAGATAATAAAAAATTTATTTAAAAATCAGTAATGAAAATTGAACAAATTCATCACCTTGCTAGAAAATATAATAAGATAATTCATGAGAATGATTTCTTATATGAATCAAGTAGTAATTTTAAATTTTTGTCTTTCTCTCTAATTATGACTCATGATGAAATTTCTTTCTTTCTCTCATGACTTCAAAAATGAAAAAAAAAAGAAGAAGTTCGAATTTCTCTCCTTTTCTTTTATATTCCATTCAGAAATATGTTTAAATCTTTTATGAAAACTATTTTTTCCTCAACAATTTTAATAATGACTATACAATATATTACACATATAAATTTTAATTGAACTGATTTGTTGAAATAGAACTCAACCTCATATCTATCAACCACTTTCTTTCAATTGATCATTATATATTTTTTTATTAAATATATTATTTTAATATATTTTTAAATAAAAAATATTTTAAAAAATATAATTAACGAAACACACCAGCAAAGTGTGCCAGAGGAAGCTTCCTCGTTAATTATTATCAAAATTAGAAGTCAAGTCAAGATTGAAACTTCTTTCAAACTTATCCTCTTTTCAATGATTACATAACAAGATGGTGATTGAGCTTTAAAATTTAGGCAGGACAATCAAATGCACTTGAGATTCTCAGCCAGTTGTGTCATATGGATTATTACTCAATTAAGAAAACCTTGTAAGCCTTTTTTTTAGTCAAGACAAGCACAAGGATGAAATTGAAAAGAATTAAACTATGATAATGGAGGGAAAATATCAGTAAATTTAAAGGGGCAGAAGATAAGTTAGTTTAAAAACAGAGTGCCAAAAGTCAACAAGTCAACCTCCTTCAAGTCTTTAACCACTCCTCATCGTTCCACTTTCCAGCCATGGATAAGAAGATCTGATGAGTGAGAAGACTTGTTGCCAGAAAAACATTGTCGAAATACAAATGGAATTGGAACGTTTGGTAGCATGCTCTGATATGTTGACTATTGCAGAGATGAGACTACGGGAAAAGATGGAAAAAGCGTTATCGTTGCTTAAAGATTCCTTAGGAAGTACTGGTTCTTTTTTGGCTCAATTTTTGGGTCCAGGTAAGCCTGGAGCCGGCCTGCAAAATCAGCTTTACGCTCACCTGTGCGTCCCAAATTCTACGCTGCTTGAATATCGTCAACTGGAGGGTCGGGAAGGGTTTTTACGTCCAGACATTTTAGATCGGGTATGGAATTGTGGCCTCGGGCGTGAATTTCCAGAATGGACTTCAAATGTAAGTTATTACAGACCGGATGAATACGCACACCTATCAGATGCCATCTCTTGTGGAGGAGGGGGTATTATTGCCTTTCCGATCTTTGAATCTGATCAACCCAAGTATTGCTGTGCTGTGCTGGAGCTTGTGACCATGGAGGAGAAACAGGATTTTGATTTAGAGACGGAAAAAGTTTCCCAGGCTCTCCAGGTTTATTTTCATTACATTAATAAGATCGAAACAAAACAACCCACTTCACTTTTTATACTATAAATAGTTAAAGAAAACAGTTTGGCAATTTCAACAATAACTCTAACAACCTAACAGCCCCGACAATTAGAATCAGGAATCAGGTAAATAGTTAAAGACTAATTAGGGATTATTAACTAAATGAAGTTTGAAATTATTATCATATTGAGTGCGAAGTCAAAGTTATTGTTTCTCTACTTTTGATATCTCATAAAATGTGAATTTCCCCCTTAGCTTCATTTTCTGTGATCTCTGCGTTCGCATTTGCTAGTGTTTCTGAAGTGAAACAGTCTTTAAGCTTTTAATTGGAGCTCACGAGGCATTCCTTATTACAACTTCAATCCAAATTATTTGTGCCATTAAATTATATGTGCAAAGAGACGTTGGTCTTCTGTGATGGTATTGTCCAACTGTTTTCAGGCTGCGAATTTACAGATCAAATTACCTCGACCTCGTCCTCGGGTATGTATCAGTAGTACCTTACAGTTTTTTCTATGCAAAATTATGTTGTCTTTTGCTTTCTCTAATATAATTTTTTTCCCAGTGTTTTAATGAGGTTCAAAGAGCTGCCTTAACTGAAATAGCTGATGTTACCAGAGCTGTATGCCAAACACACAGATTGCCACTTGCTCTGACATGGATTCGCCGGATAGATGATGATGATATTTTAAACTTTAGTTTTTTGTGGCCATGTGAACTTGCAATAGAGCGTACAGCTTGTTATGCAGATGAGGAGATGCAAGGCTTTGTGCATGCTTGTGAGCAACTATTTCTGATCACAGGGCAAGGTGCTGCTGGACAAGCCTATAAAACACGTCTTCCTTCCTTTGAGCCTGATGTGAAGGAAAAGCATGTAATCGAGTATCCTCTTGCTCATCACGCACGAAAGTATAATTTGAATGCTGCGGTTGCAATCCTGCTAAGGAGCACTGGTGATGATCATATCTATATATTAGAGTTCTTTCTCCCTATCATCGTGAAAGAGAGTCCAGAGCAGCACAACTTGGTTGAGAAACTGAAGCTTACAATAAAGCAAACTTGTAAGAGCTTGAGAATGTTTCCAGAAAAACCATCCATCAGGAAACGAGGCTCGAAAGTTAGTAAAAACAATGATAAAATTGAACCTGCTCCAGATCCCGATGGTAATATGTTAATCGAATGTGCTGATAATAAACGAAGAAAGGTATCTGAAGTGTGGAAACATTTCAACAAGGTTAAAGACAAAGAAAACGGTGCAGTATGGGCCAGATGTAAAGGATGTCAAAAGAAGTATCCAGGGAAAAGCACGAAGGGAACTTCAAATCTACACAAACACTTCAAAAGTTGTTCAAAAAAGGGACAGAGAGATGCAAAACAACATACATTGCCTTCTGATTTGGGAGGGAATTTCGTGTTTGATCAAGAAAGGAGTCGCCTTAACTTTGTTAGAATGATTATGAAGCTCGGATTTCCATTGGATATGGTTCAAAATGAGTTCTTCAAAACTTTTGTCTGCGATCTGCAGCCAAAGTTTCAACTCTGTTCACAAGACAGTGTTCAGGCTGATGCTCTTTCTATTTACAGACAAGAGAAAGAGAAACTAATGAAATATCTTGATAATCTCTCATCTCTATTCAGTATGACAGTTGATTTGCGGTCATACGGTGATAACAAGATGTCCTGCTGCTTGACCATGCATTTTATTGATGATGGGTGGAGGATGAATAAGAAGATTTTGGCTTTCAGGAGGATAGAACATGATTATATGAATGAAGCTGTGAAAGATGTGCTAGTGGAGTGGAACATCATTAAGAAAGTGCAGTTCATGTTTGCAGAAATTGCTCCACCAAACAGTCAAATGACTAGAGAATTCAGAAGTAAGCTTCTCAGTCAATTCCCACATATGAATGGGGACTTACTATGTTTTTCTTGCTACGCACAAACTCTTGAACTTCTTGCTCGAGATGGGTTTTATGAGATAAAAGATGTGCTTAACAAGATTAGGGGCTGTATTGAATATGTGAATGCAACACCAATTGACCAAGATAAGTTTCGGGAAGCAATTAATAATGTGAAATTGCAAGATATGAAAGCAGCCTCTCATGATGATCCTACCAGATGGGAGACCACATTTGTCATGCTCAGGAGTGCATTAGAATTAAGAGAAGCTTTTACTCAACTCGAGCAAGTTGATTTTGATTTTAAGGTGAATCCATCTGCAGAGGAGTGGAAGATGGCGATGATTGTATGTGGGTGTTTAAAAGTGATCCACAAATCTTTAGGCAGTTCTTCATCAAGCATAGATGCATGCTTCCTCGATGTTTGCTATATATATAAGGAACTTGCTTTCGTGGGAAAAGAGTGAGCTGCATATGTTTGTTCGAATGGCGAAGAGAAATGAAGGTGAATCTTGATAGGTATTGGAGTGAATGGAGTTTTGCATTTGGAATCCTATTAGTACTCGACCCGCGCTTTAAACTTGAATTTCTGCAGTACGGGTTTGAGCAGGTGTATGGCAGGGATGCTACATGCTAGTAAACACTTGCAGGCATTTTCGTAGCAAACTTCAAAATAGATACAACAGTTATGCGATTATCAAGCATCACCTTCCAGAGACATCAGTTGTCTTGACATCAAATGATCTGGAAATTCTGATGGTAAGTTCTTGGGGATTTCTGAGTGAGTGGCTGTAAGGGACGATTGATCCGCCAAAATCTGATCTTGATCGGTATTTTAGGAGAGCCTGTTGGAAAACCGGGATAAGGTTTCAGATGTATTAGTTTTGGTGGCGAGTCAATGCTCCAAGATTTCCAGCACTTGGTCAAATGGCTCGTGATTTCTTAGCAAGTCCAATCTCAGCTATTCTATCAAAGTCTACTATCAACGGTGAAGCTACAAAGGTGAATCCATCATTCAATGGTTTGGAGGCCAGAGATCATAGAGGCTTTTATATGTGGACAGACTGGTTGGAAAGCCTCGAAAACAAGTAAGTTTTTGTTTTAGTTTATTACTAGTTAGGGTGGCGAGGACAATCTTTTATTTTCATAAAAAATATATAAAAAAATTAAGATTTAAAAGTATTGAATCAGTTGCAGCGTCAAACCCAAGAACGTCAAGTTGGCTGCAACACCCCAGGCAGGTCCATAAAGACATGACAGATTCAAGAAAGCAACATGAAGATTCAGAACATCAAATGCTTAGACATCAGGCAGGTCCATTTAAGGTGATCGAATCTACGAGTCCAGAGGATTTAAAGTTAATCAACTACATTTTTTACTCATCTTTGGATGAGAGGTTAGATTTCCTCCCCTCTTCAAGTTACTATATGTATTTTTTTTTAAAAAATAATAATTTGAACTTCTTGTAATGTGAACCTTGTCTTTTGTCAGTGAGATTGTTGTTCATTGCAACCATAATTATTTGACTCGGAGTTCAATTGAGCACACTAAGCCCACAAACATGCCTTGATGATAACGTAATTTCTGTCATGTCTGATGCCCTAACCTTAGCTGAGAGGAGGAAGAAGAAAGGTTATATAAATTGGTACCTTCCAATTTTTTTTTCGGTAATCTTTCCTATATCTTAATTCCATGTAGTATAATTGGTTCGATTCAATTTACCATGTAGTCCTACTTGCAAGACATAACTTTCCTTAGAAATACATACGCATTCGATAAAACAGGAGTACGCATATGATACATCCGAGTGCACCTCTTTTGCAAAGAAACACATGTACAGGGAGAATTATATGTCTGCTCTGTTCAGCTGTGAGAAGGTAAAGTCTGAATTTCGTCAAGTCCAATTCATGCATTTCCATGCTTAGTTGACCCATTTGAAAGGTGACAGCCAGTTAACTACATATGGTTGCAGATGTATGTTCCTGTCTTTGACAAGGAAAGAAGACACTTCTATCTATTTGTTCTGCATATGAAGAAGCAAGTTGTTGAGATTTGGGACTCATTAGCTAAATCTAGTGGCAGTTCCGTTGACAAGAGATTGCCTAACATGGTGAGTGCTAGCACCCTTCGAGCTACCTTGTCTTGTCTCCTAATTTAACTATCTTTCCTTGTATTTATGCTTGCTTCCATTTGTCAATCAACTATTTCATTCAGAAGCTTGAGCATTTAGATGAAACCTAATGATACTTGCATAGACTCGTCACTGTTTTTTCATAAATTAATTAATCTAATTAGAACATATAATTAAAAGTTGTAAGATTCGAACCGCAGCAACTTAGTTTTAAAGACTATGATTCTATATCAAAAATCTATCTCAACCTAAAAACTTAAAATATTAAGGTGAAATTCAATGATTAATTTTATATTATTCTCTAACACCAATTATGTTACGATATTTAAACAAATAGTTGGCTATCCTGGATATTCTATTCGAAGACGATATACAACAGAACTACCCTGATGGCTGGTCATTTGCAAGTTTTTCAGTGGACAGATCACCGAATGTCCCACAACAAACCAACGGGTAAGAGCATATTTCTGGCTGACAACATTTTGATTTTATTGCCAAACATCAAGTAAATTTACATTCTAAACACATTGTAAACGTGATTTCTCTTTATGCAGATATGACTGTGGGGTTTATGTTATCAAGTTTATGCTAGCACCAGAAGAAGTGACACAACCTGATTTTGTTGTAAGATTCTCACTCTAATGAGCTCTTTACTGTCATGACTCTGTCGCATTCTTTCTAATCTCTTGACTCCGACATGCAGTTCGACAGCGATACGGAGAGATTGGATGTGGTGCTGGGATTGCTCGATGGTAATGTCAACTCATGCAGAAATGAATTGGCTGCCAAGGCTGAGGCATATTTTCTAAGAAGTTCAGGAACCAATGACTCCTTGAGAATATGGATGAGGAGACAGCAAACAAATATAGCATGCTGAAAGGAATCAATGCTAAACGTAATTAACCCAGCATTACAGAGAACAATCCATACTTGCTATAGGAACACGGGCTCGTTGCTGGTTTTCAAGAAATGTTTGCATTAGAACTGTTGGGTCAAATGTTTTCCCTTTCAGCCACGCCAATATAATTAAGGGTTAGTAGGCCGATCACATAACCATTATATTAAATTAGCAAAGATATCAAATATTGCCTACAAGTATAACAGCTTGATCTTTATGTTAAAGAGTTTTTCAATAATATTCAGTGTTCTAATTCAAATCTTGAAAATAAAACTCCATTAAAATAATAAAAGGAGGCATGAAGGAAGAGCGTTATGTCTGTATTATGGAAACACAATCTGTAGATCACGGCATATCAAACCATGCTATCACAGACCACGACAAATCAGCAGATGAAATTACACCTTGATATTGCAGCTTGATTATAGGAGTTAAATACTTTCCTTTCATGTATATTCTATTGACTACACAGTTGTAATTGATTCCCCTGATTGTACTGTAATCGATACAAATATATGTAATCTCCTGCTGAAGAAGACACGAGAGTTTCTTGCAGTTTCTGAATTGTTTGATGGCTCTCCTGAACAATGAAAGGCGAGACTTGTCGCCAAGGGTTATCATCAATAGCCAGGAATTGATTATGATAACATGTTCAGCCACCACCATTTGCGTCATGCTCAGCTATGCTGTCTCCAATTAGTGACCGATACATCAGATTGATATATAGAACACCTTTTCCACGGCCACCTATCTGAAGAAGTCTACATGCACCAACCGCTTGGCTATGTGCATCCTCAATTCCCCAACCATATTTGCCGAACTACATAAGGCCTTTTACAGTCTCAAACAAGCTCCAGGAGCTTGGTACCATCAATTACAAGAACACTTACTCTCTCTCGGTTTTATGAACTCCTGCTCCGACACTTCTCTTTTCATCTGCAAACACGGTTCAGCTTCATTATTCCTACTTGTTTATGCCAATGATATCCTGATCACTAGCTCAAATTCACTGGCTATCTCCTAGTTGATCACCAATCTTAGTCATGAATTTGTTGTCAAAGATCTTGAACACCTCAAATATTTTCTAGGGCATGGAAGCACATTAGCTAGCCGTAGGTCTCCTTCTCTCGCAAAGCTAGTACATCTTCAACCTTTTCCAACGTACAAATATGGTGGATGACAAACCGGTCTCTCTTAACCAATGTCCTCCTCTCAAAAACTATCCTTGGTCTCAGGTGCATCTTATTTCGATCCTTCCAATTATCACAGTATTGTGGGAGCATTACAATATTTATCCCTGACTCACCCAGACATTTCCTTTCCAGCTAACAAAGTTTGTCAATTCATGCACCAACCTACTGATAAACACTAGATAGTTGTGAAGAGAATCTTATGATATCTCAAGTTTTCAATTCATTTCGGGTTACTTGTTAAGCCAAGCTAGAAAGCGTCTATGTCAGCAGTATTGATTTAGTAGTAGAATTTTTTCTCCCTCTTGAAATGAAAGGAATTTCAGGGCAACGTCTTTTGATAAATGAAATCACAAATATCTTGCAAAAGAACTCCAGGAATTCCTGGAAAGTATGCACTCAGGAATTAAATGGTTTTAATATTAGCTCTGAAGTTGAAGTCAGACCGGCAGCTATTTTGGACAGCCCACCGCCAGCATTATCAGAAATTGATAGTCTGAATTCAAGTCAAACCAGGGAACTATGCAATATTTTTTTTTTAGATTAACGTGGGTGTCCGGACCAGCTTGTGCACACTTCGACTAATCCCACGGGCCCTGAAGTTAATGACCATGTAAACCTCCAATGACCATCATATAAACACTATGCAATATTTTTAAGCCGACAGGTGATGGAGTGGAAGTGCCAGAGTCTCATGATCAGGTACTCGATACCTTACATTTGTTGTTCATGCAGCTATGATTACTTTTTTTCCATGTAGTCAACGTCTTCTACTTGGCTATCTCTTGACAGGAATTCGAGGAACAAAATTCCGTATTTGGACCTCAAGCTTATCAGTTCCTGGACAGTGATGAGCTGGTAGGCATGGACAGTTCTCATATCAATACAAGCAGAACTAGCAAACGACGACGGACATCTGAGGTGCGGCAATACTTCGATGAGGTTAGAGAAGATGGAGAAGTATGGGCTAAATGCAGGAGTTGCAGCACTAAATATCGAGGTGAAAGCACAAGGGAACTACAAATCTGCGCAAACACCTAAGATCATGTCCAGGGAAGAAATAAGAAGGATGAAGCAGAACCATCATTTGCCTTAAATTATTGTACTTGAATGTATTCTTATTTTATCTTAAATTGCTTAGGTGTACTGTTCAATCCCAACATTAAAAGATATTAATTTTCTTTTTTTTCTTTTCAAACATTTCTTTTTAACTTTGGTTTAGAGACATCAAGAACAAAAACATATTTAATTAAAAAGATAGAAATATGAATATAAAATAATATCTCTAAAAGAATAATTCTGATGTGAATTTTTATATTTTTAAAATAAAAAATATAAAAAAATAATATATTTTTCATCTTGCTATTATTATTTTTTTATTTCAAAACAATAATCAAAATATTACTCAGTGTTTTAAACCTGATTTCTCATAATCACTAGCTCCTGACTTCTTTGTAGTATCTATTATTATGCTAGAATCCTGCTAGTGATAATATCACTTGTTTTTTTTTTTAAGATAAAAAAATAAAAACCATTCTTTCAATGATCATAAGAAATAAGTGAACTATATACTAATAAATTTAAGCCAGTTCTAACATCTTAGATGGTAAAATTACCTTGATGAGTGTTTTAGATATTATAGTTCTTATTATGAATATTTTATAATATCTAATATTTAGTTCTTAATCCATTAATTATATGATTTGGTGGGCATCTAGTAATGTGATCAATAATATTAAATTAACATTATAAAACCGGACCTCTCATCTTGCAAGAAACTACGTGGGAAACTTCAAAACAGGGACAGAATTTCCATTTATTTATTCATGTTCTTGCTCTGTTAAATCCTAGAATTCCCATTTATATTTAATTTGGAAAAAGAAAAAAAGAAAAGAGGGAAGCCATATGTATTTCTACCATTGAACTCACCTCGGCAAATTAATGGTAAGAAATATTATCTCTAGCATTGCTTTAAAACATATTAGTAAAATGGGTGTGGGTGAACAATGAGTCACCCACACCCTTTAGCTTATTAGTTAACAAGTAAATTATAAAAAATAATTCTTTTAATATACTTTTAAATAAAAAATCAACGAATCTAAAAACACACAGAGTAAAATGTGCAGAAGAAGCTTCCTTGTTAATTATTATCAAAATTAGAAGTCAAATCAAGATTGAACTTCTTTCAAATTTATCCTTTTTTCAATGATTACATAACAAGATGGTGATTGAACTTTAAAATTTAGGCAGGCAATCCAAATGCACTTGAGATTCAAACTTTTTATGGGTTTGCGTCTTTTGCTCGGAGAATTTGATGGGCTAAATCTGGGTATAAGTAAGCTTTTTTTTTAGTCTAGAAAAACACAAGGATGAAATTGAAAAGAATTAAACTATCAGAATAGAGGTAAAATATCAGAGAATTTAAAGGGGCAGAAAATAAGTTATTTTTAAGACACAGTGCCAAAAGTGAACAAGTCAACCTCCTTCAAGCCTTTACCTAATCCTCATCGTTCCACTTTCCAGCCACCATGTTATAAGATCTGAGGAGTGAGAAGACTTGTGGCTAAAAACATTGTCGAAATACAAATGGATGTGGAACAGTTGTCTTGCGTCGTTGATGATTTGCCTCCTGCAAAGTTAAGACTACTTGCAAAGATGGAAAAAGTGTTATCGTTGCTTAAAGATTCTTTAGGAAGTTCTGGTTGTTTTTTGGCTCAATTTTGGGCTGAAGATAAGCGTGGAATCGACCTGGAAAATCTCCCTTACCCTCACCTGTGCGTCCCAAATTCTACGCTACTTGAATATCGTCAACTGGATGGTCGGCGAGGGTTTTCACGTCCAGACATTGTGAATCGGGCATGGCAAAATGGATTTTCAGAATGGACTTCAAATGTATGTTATTACAGACCGAGTGAATACTCACACCTATCAGATGCCATCTCTTGTGGAGTAAGGGGTATTATTGCCTTTCCGGTCAGTGAATCTGATGAAGCCGTCTGTTGCTGTGCTGTGCTGGAGCTTGTGACCATGGAGGAGAAACAGGATTTTGATTTAGAGACGGAAAAAGTTTTCGAGGCTCTCCAGGTTTGTTTTCATTATATATATATATATATATATATATATATATATATATATATTCAATCAGATTTTGTTGTTAGAAGACTACCACAAAGCAATTCACTCAAATTATCTGAAATATAAGACTTACAAAAAGATAGATTGAAACAAAACAACCCACTTTTTATACGGTAAATAGTGAAAGAAAACAGTTAGAAGACTAGTAGGGACAATTTCACCAATAACTCTAACAGCCCCAACAATTATAATCAGGAATTAAGAGAATAAGAAATAGATGAAAGAGAGTAGTTTTCCTTAGCATATCTTTAAGCGTTCGCATTTGCTAGTGTTTCTGAAGTGAAACAGTCTTTAAGCTTTTAATTGTAGCTCACGAGGCATTCCTTATTACAACTTCAATCCAAATTATTTTTGCCATTAAATTATATGTGCAAAGAGACATCTTTTGTCTTATTTGATGGTGTTTTAAACTCTTTATAACAACTGTTTGCAGGCTGCCGATTTACAGATCTTAGTACTTCCACCTGGTCCTCAGGTATGTATCAGTAGTACCTTACAGTTTTTTCTAGGCAAAATTAGGTTGTCTTTTGCTTTGTCTAATATAATTTTTTTCCCAGGTTTATAATGAGGTTCAAAGAGCTGCCTTAACTGAAATCGCTGATGTTACCAGAGCTGTATGCCAAACACACAGATTGCCACTTGCTCTGACATGGATTCCCTTGGGAGATGCTGATATTTTAAAATTAGGTGATTTACGTTCTTCTTGGTTATGTGAACTTGCAATAGAGTGTACAGCTTGTTATGCAGATGAGGAGATGCAAGGCTTTGTGTATGCTTGTGAGCAACTATATCTGTACACAGGGGAAGGTGCTGCTGGAAAAGCCTGGGAAACATGTCTTCCTTCCTTTGAGCCTGATGTGAAGGAAAAGCATGTAAGCGACTATCGTCTTGCTCATCACGCACGGAAGTATAATTTGAATGCTGCGGTTGCAATCCTGCTAAGGAGCACTGGTGATGATCATATCTATATATTAGAGTTCTTTCTCCCTATCCTCGTGAAAGAGAGTTCAGAGCAGCAAGACTTGGTTGAGAAACTGAAGCTTACAATAAAGCAAAATTGTAAGAGCTTGACAATGTTTTCAAAAAAACCATCCATCAGGAAACGAGGCTCGAAAGTTAGTAAAAACAATGATAAAATTGAACCTGCACCAGATCCTGATGGTAATATGTTCATCGAATGTGCTGATAATAAACGACGAAAGGTATCTGAAGTGTGGAAACATTTCGACAAGGTTAAAGACAAAGAAAATGGTGTAGTATGGGCCATATGTAAGGGATGTCAAAAGAAGTATCCGGGGGAAAGCACGAAGGGAACTTCAAATCTACACAAACACTTCAAAAGTTGTTCAAAAAAGGGACAGAGAGATGCAAAACAACATACATTGCCTTTTGATTTGGGAGGGAATTTCGTGTTTGATCAAGAAAGGAGTCGCCTTAACTTTGTTAGAATGATTATGAAGCTCGGATTTCCATTGGATATGGTTCAAAATGAGTTCTTCAAAACTTTTGTCTGCAATCTGCAGCCAAAGTTTCAACTCTGTTCACAAGACATTGTTCAGGCTGATGCTCTTTCTATTTACAGACAAGAGAGAGAGAAACTAATGAAATATCTTGATAATCTCTCATCTCTATTCAGTTTAGCAATTGATTTGCAGTCACACGGTGATAACAAGATGTCCTGCTGCTTGACCATGCATTTTATTGATGATGGGTGGAGGATGAATAAGAAGATTTTGGCTTTCAGGAGTATAGAACATGATTATATGAATGAAGCTGTGAAAAATGTGCTTGTGGAGTGGAACATCATTAAGAAAGTGCAGTTCATGTTTGCAGAAATTGCTCCACCAAACAGTCAAATGACTAGAGAATTCAGAAGTAAGCTTCTCAGTCAATTCCCACATATGAATGGGGACTTACTATGTTTTTCTTGCTACGCACAAACTCTTGAACTTCTTGCTCGAGATGGGTTTTATGAGATAAAAGATGTGCTTAACAAGATCAGGGGCTGTATTGAATATGTGAATGCAACACCAATTAACCAAGATAAGTTTCAGAAAGCAACTAACCATGTGAAATTGCAAGATAGGAAAGCAGCCTCTCATGATGATCCTACCAGATGGGAGACCACATTTGTCATGCTCAGGAGTGCATTGGAACTAAGAGAAGCTTTTACTCAACTCGAGCAAGTTGATTTTGATTTTAAGGTGAATCCATCTGCAGAGGAGTGGAAGATGGCGATGATTGTATGTGGGTGTTTAAAAGTGATCCACAAATCTTTAGGCAGTTCTTCATCAAGCATAGATGCATGCTTCCTCCATGTTTGCTATATATATAAGAACTTGCTTTCGTGGGAAAAGAGTGAGCATGCATATGTTTGTTCGATGGCGAAGAGAATGAAGGAGAATCTTGAAAGGTATTGGAGTGAATGGAGTTTTGCATTTGGAATCCTATTAGTACTCGACCCGCGCTGTAAACTTAAATTTGTGCAGTATGGGTTTCTGCTGATGTATGGCAGTGATGCGAGCAAATACTTGCTGGAATTTCGTAGCAAACTTACATGTATGTACAACAATTATGCGAATGACACTGGTTATATAGCATCACCTGCCAGCGACATCAGTTGTTTGCCATCATATGATCTGGATTCTGATGGTAAGTTCTTGGGATTCTGCGAGTGGCTTAAGGTTGATCCGCCAAAATCTGATCTTGATCGGTATTTAGGAGAGCCTGTGGAAAACCGGGATAAGGTGTCAGATGTATTAGCTTGGTGGCGAGTCAATGCTCCGAGATTTTCTACACTTGGTAAAATGGCTCGTGATTTCTTAGCGATTCCAATATCAGCTATTCTATCAAAGTCTGCTATCAGCGGTGAAGCTACAAAGGTAAATCCATCATTCAATGGTTTGGGGCCAGAGATCTTAGAGGCTTTTATATGTGGACAGGACTGGTTGGAAAGCCCCGAAAACAAGTAAGTTCTTTGTTTAGTTTATTATTAGTTATGTGGTGGGTGCTACACCGCAGAATCAATCTTTTATTTTTATAAAAAAAATTTTAAATTTAAGAATGTTAGGATTTATTGTAATGTTAAACTCAAGAACATCAAATTTGGCTGCAACATGAGACCTAACAATAATATTTAACTTGTCTGTTCAAATTCTTATATTTTTTAATCTTTTAAAAAAATAATGGTTTTTCTTCAATAGTAATGATACTATTTTTTAAATTTAATAATAATAATAATAATAATAATGTTTTTTAATTTTTTTATTTATAATATTAATTATACTAAAAATATTTATAATACAAATAATAATATTTTTAATTATAATATTGTTAATTATAATAAAAATAATGATATTTATAACACAAAATAATTATATCAAGAAATCCAATAATATTTATAACACAAATAATAATATTTTTTATATGAATACTTTGAATTATATATAAAAAATCATATTTATAACACAAATAATAATATTTTTGATATGAATACTTTGAGTTATAATAAAAATAATAATTTTTCAAAAACAAATTATAATATTTTTTTATATGAATATTTTGTATTAATATTTATAACACAAATAATTAGAACTGATCATTTTCTCATTTTCTCCTCAACCATCCCTTCAATGACATATGCATCCCACAAAAAAAGACTAGCCCACCCCCTGTTGTCCTTGCAACTCTCTATGGCAAGGGCAACTCTATCATTACATTGCTCTAATCCATAGTGTTTTTGTATCTACGTAAACAGTAATTGGGACATTGATCCCTTTCAGTATATTGTATAATAGGTCGGTGTATAAAGACAAGTAATTTCAAAATGATTTGTTTCCTAAGTTTCTGAAAATCATTTTCCTGTTTTTTTATACTATTATTTGATTCATGAAATTTGGTCTGCAAAGTGCAGAAAGAAAAAATCCCTCACTTCCCTTGTGATGATTATTAACAAGATCAACTATGCTAAGATTTGATTTGCATTTCTTAAGCTTACTGTTGCAACCTTGTAATTTTAATTACAGTATCGATTTGTTTAACCAGATTGTCTTTGAAGGTTAATGCACATGTCCTATGAGATTACAACATGTGAATGAGATTGTTCTGTTGTAACTATAGTTGTCATCGCCCGTAATTGAATGTTCACATTTTATGGGATTATCATTTTTCTCAATTTGTTTTTGTCTTTCATATTTGCAGTAGCAAGGAAGGGAAGCCTGGTTCTTCTCTGGTCTCCACAGATGTGAGATTTGACTCACCTGGGAAGCAAATGTCCAAATATTTGGCTGGTCCGTTTACAGTGAGCAAACCTACCAGTCCAGAGGACTTAAAGTTAATCCAATATGTCTTTGCTTCCTCACTGAGTGAGAGGTGAGATTCTTTTCCCCCAAGTTATAGTTTGCTTAGCTGAATGCATTTAAGCTCACTAGTTGACATATTTTGTGCCTGTTTCTGCTAGCGAGACTATACTCTCTGAGACCAGAGACCTGGCTTGATGATAACGTCCTTTCTATGATATTTGATGCCATGACTTTAGTTAAGAGGAAGATGGAAGATTCTGTAAATAGGTATCTGCCAATTGTTTTTGCAGTAGGTTCCAAGATCAAATTTGTACAATTGACATCTTATTCTGTTCAATTTTACAAGTCCACTACATGAAAAAACACAATTTCCTTATACTGATGTGTTGTACAGGCGAATGCAGATGATCCATCCAAGTGTATTTCTTTTGCGAAAAAGCACAGGATCAAGGAAAACTACATGTCAGATCTTTTGTGTTGTGAAAAGGTGAAGTTTGGTTTTCTTTAGTCTAATTAATGCATCCCATGCTTAGTTATGCTGTGAAAACTATATTTGCAGGCGTTTGTTCCTGTGTTTGACAACGAAAGAAGACACTTCTTTCTATTTGTACTACAATTGAAAAGGCAAGTTGTTGAGATATGGGATTCATTAGCTGCATCACGGCAGAGTGATTGGGTTGACAGGCGACTGCATAACTTGGTAAATGGTTGCATACTTTATGAGCTACCTTAGTTAACCACTGTACTAATGGGCGTTATGAACTTTTTCATGCCAAAACATTTTCACAAACCAGTTGGTTAGCCTGGACGCCCTTTTCAAAGATGATATAGATCAGAATTACCAAAAAGTTTGGTCCTTCACAGATTTCAGAGTGGAAAGACCATCGAATGTCCCACAGCAACAAAATGGGTACATATATATTTATGATCCACAATATATTGAGTAGTTAGGTTACATGTTGAGTAACTTTAAAATACTATAAGCCACATCAGATGACATGATTTCTTTCTGTGCAGACATGACTGTGGTGTGTATGTTATCAAGTTTATGCTAGCACCAGAAGAAGTGCCAAATCCTGATTTTGTGGTAAGATTTTAACATTAATGTGCCTTTACTGAAGATAAAGGTATGACAGTCTTTCTAATTACCTAGCCAACATGCAGTTCAACAGGGAAAACGAAAGGTTGGAAGTGGTACTAGGATTGCTAGCGAGTGATGTCAACTCATGCAGGAATGATTTGGCTTCTAAGGCTAAGGCATATTATGAGCAGAGGTTTGGAAATCATTGAGAATTTTTGGCAAGAAATGAGAATATGAAAGACGTAAATCATTGATAGGAAAGAAAGTATTCAGACAACATATAGGAATTCAACTTCAAGGAAGCTTACCAGAGAATGTGGGTTGCATGAGAAAGGAACTCAATGCTCATCAAATCAGATGTGAATGGCGATTATTGTACATGGGAAATTTGTATAATTGGTACAGACATAAAATGGGAATATGGGAAACAGTCATCTGGTTGCACATTCCTGTGGGTTGTGGAGATTTCTGGCTGAACTAAAAACTGAGTTGTTTTATCATTTCATATATACCATGTAAATATTATATAAATGCAAACTGCTAAGGACCTGTCTATGTAATCTGAAAATCTCAAGGATGATCCAAGTACTACGTAAATTCAAATCAGTTGCTCAACATTACCTTTGTCAATCCATTGCATTGAGGACAACATAGTATACGCAACATCATGTATCTTGTTTTTGGCTACTTTCTGGTTAGCCATTTCAATATATCGATTTATTTAAAAAAAACATAGTATAGGCAACAATTTTGGTTGTCGGTTGTCATCCTTAAACGTTGCAGAATATGCAAGACCACAAAGTTATTGCCAAAATGCAGATAAATCTAACATTTTCCTGTTCAAAATACAGCATATTATGGTTCTAAAACATACCAAGAGTGAGTACTTAAAGGCTGGACTCCAATCCAAATATATTGCATTAGCTGGAACAAGAGGATGTCAAAGGGAGAAACTTATTATGAACAACATTTTGTTCTCTCTCCAGGACAAACAATTTATACCCTTTCTTTCCTTTTATTAGGCTTTTAAGTGAAAACAATGAATTCCTAAGAGAATCATCGAAAGGTGGGACACTATCTATTTGAGCTCTTGGCCAAGCGCAATAACCCATCTATTAGTATTGATATTTTTTTTCCCTGATCCAAATTGAAAAAAAAATAATAATGTAAAGAACTAAATAAAAACACATCCATAGACATAAAGTCATCAATCTAATAAGAAAGGTTAAGAATAGTGCCTAAACCTTAAAGAATACAAAATTGTTGAAAAGAAAAAAAAAGTTATTATTTAGGCCTATAATCAATATTTTAAGTTTAATCTCCATGAGTGGTTGTGTTAACCACTAATATGTTACCTCTCGACGGAGTTACATTACTGCAAAAAAAAAAAAAAAACTAACCATAGTTTGGAAAGACTTGTCAGAACAAAAATTTAAAAAAATACTAAAGTTTCAACATAATTATTAAATCCAGCCAGATCTCACGAGTCGATCTAGTAACTAGATCGGTCTAGATTTGTTAAAAGACTATCCAGTGCAGCAAACCAATAAAACTCGATCAATTCATGACCCGAGCGAATCCAGACAAGACCCATTTTTTTTTTCAAATGTGGTTTTTCTTCTATACCTTTCTTTTTTCATATTTTTTTAGTTGATTATTAACACTTTTTAAAGTTCACTATATAAATATTAGAAAAATATTTTACTTTTTTTACTATTGGATTTGAAACCCTTTAGTATATATATTCTATGTTCCCAATAAAAAAGTTATTTTTTTTAATGTAGGATTTGAAGCTTTTTTGTATGTCTACTATATGTTTACAGGAAAAAAATGATGGTTTTTTTAATATGAGATTTGAAATTCTTTAATATGTATATTCTATATTTCTAAGAAAAATGTTATTTTTTTAATCTGAAATTTAAATACTTTTCGTATATATATTTTATGTTCTCAAGAAAAATTATGTTTTTTCAATGTGGAATAATTTTTTTTTTTAAAATATTCTTTTAAATTTAATTATTTAAAATATGTATAACTTATATTTACATGGAATTTTTCATATAAAATATAAAAATTTTAAATATATTTTTTATTTTTTTCAAATTAAATTAATCTATAAAACTTAAGAACTGACCTCTTAATCACATCAACTCCAGACTGGAATTGATAACCTCAAAGGCTCAATCTAAGACAAAGGACAGCCGTACCTAGGCTAAGCCCATCGAATTCTCCGATCGAAAGATACAAGCCCATAAGAAGTTTGAATGGCCCATATTATGCCATGTAAAGCTCGTGTCTAGTAGCAGAAATTGCAGATTGCAATAAAAAGCAACGAAATGACATAGATTATCCAAGTAACCCACTTGACACCAGGGGGGAATGGAATTGAAATGGTGATGAAAAACACGGTGGCTTCCAGGAAAACTGCAACTTTACCCAACACTTTGGATGTCCTCGGAAACTTGGTGGGGTTGATGAAATGTGAAACAAAGAGACAAGAAAAGGGAATTGCAACAAGGATACAGACTAAATGCAAGGAATCGAGTTTGGAATCAGTAATTTGGTGAAAATGAAGGGCTATTTCAAGTCCTGATGCGAAGCAGGTGCTTATAAGCACCTTTTGCCATTCCTTTACCTGCTCATCATGGGAATTGTCGACCAGATCTTCTTCTTGGTTCATGGTGGGATGTGGTAGCTGCTGTGATTCTAATTGTCCTGCTCCATGCCAGAGTCGGGACACAGATTCTGGAATTGAAAGAATAAAACCCTTGATAACTCGAGCACCATTCTCCATGGTTTTCCTGTGCTGTATGGAGAAGACTAGGAAATGATTTATAAGAAAATTATATTTTTTTTCCTTTTTAAGAAAAAAGTAATGAAGAAAGCTACTGCAACCTTGATTTTCACAGCATAAATCATTTTTTTTTTAAAAAAAACTTCAAATGTATTAAATATTAAAAGAAACTAAAAGGGCAGAAGATTTACTACAGCAAGAAATATTGTAGATTTAGATTTATTTGCATAGTGGATTAGAATAATGAAATGACTATTTCTGTATTTTTCAACAAAAACAAAGAGCCTAACTATTAAAGATGTACCATTATTTTTTTCAAAATTATTTTTTTAAGATATGATTTATATCATATCATTATTATTATTTTAATTTATATTATACCACTATTTTTTCCGCACTTAATTCTATTAATTTAATTACTTAAAACAAGAATGTTGATATTCAAATACTTGATTGTATAATCATTACTTTTTTAAATATTCGATATTAATTATACTTTATAAAATCAAAATTATATTCACTTAACAAAAAAACTCAAAATACAAAATGAAAATTGCTCAAGATCATATGAAAAAAAAAATAATAAAATATTTTAAAAAATATCTTTTATAGTTTTGTTCAATGTCCCTATTCACCTTAAACCGGCTATAAAACCCACTTGATGCACTTTGAAAATAGTTAAGGAATACAAGAGGGTGAGTACATGAAAATCTTTAAAAACAGAAAGTTTCTAAAATAAAGAAAACAATACAACTTTTTCCTCTTATTTTAAATTACATATTTATGCATTTTTCCTCAATTATTGGATTTCATTTAATAATTTAAGATGAGATGGGTTTTAGTTTTTTATTACTTCATAATTATAGTAATACATAGCTAATTTACATATGTTTGTGTTATATTGATAACAATACAACTTTTGAATATGGAAGTTATGACATTTTTGAAGAACATATAATGTAACAAACTCTGAGTACAACAAATCTCAACGTGGGATTGTTTTTCAAAACCAAATACAAGCGTCTAAAGGCAATTGTAGATGGTAATAGCGATCAAGGAGATGACAGAGACAACCTATATAGCACTCTTGACACTCAAGGGGATGTAATGTATATAGCAAAGAAAAATGTTGTGGCTGCAAGGAAGAACACAACCTTCTCCAACATTTTGGATGCAGTAGGAAGCCTTTTGCCAATAATAAAGTGTGAAATGAAGAGAGTAGCGAAAATAATTAGAATAGCCAAGGATATCTTTTTTGTTTTTGGATTCAAGGAAACTCTATTCCTGGCACTACCAGAAATTCGCTAAATAGCAACGGAATCACCTACAAAATATTTATGTCGGCATTTTGCGGTTGAAATCACCAACGGCATATTTCCGTCCGTAATTCGGTCGGTAATTACCGACGGAAATGAATTACGGACGGAAAGTTCAGAATTAATGAAAAAAGGCGGGTAGCTGGCGCAGAGGTTTTGGCAGGTGATTTTTCCGACAGAATCACCGACAGATTAAAAACCAGGGACCCGTACGTGTGTTCAGACCTGTTCACCATCAACAATACCGACGGAATCACCGACGGATTTGAAATGCCGGATCCGTACCGGTGACCTGACCGGTGCACCGTCAAAAATGCCGACGGAATCACCGAGGAATTTGAAAAGCAGGTCCGTACGGTGACGTGTCTATTTACCCTTTATAATTACCGACGGATTCACTGATGTAGTCACCGAATAGAGTCAGATATCCAAGCATCCTGAATGGATGCCTCAAATCAATGCATGGTTTCGCAGATTTGAGGTTCGTGTTAATATATAATTTTAAGCTTATTTCTAATAAATTCTACATATAATTGTAAATAAATTATCAACATTTTAAAAAATTAATTTTTTTTACACAGCATCGATTCTACTGGGACGAAGAACATAACACTGTTGTGAGGAGGGTGTGGGAAAATCATGTGGCAATTAGATAACATCGAAAACAATACAACTTTTTTTTTTACATAAAAATATATGTTTCGAAATGTAATTTTTGCTTGTGCGAATTAAGTTGTGTGATTTTTTGGTACGATACAAAAAAAAAAACAAAAAAAAACTGCGAGGGATAAGGGGTTCCAATGCTAGACCGATGTTGCGGTTTGGAGGGATTTCAAACCGATATACATCCCGGAAGATATATGACCACACTATCTTCAGAACATGACGTCTGAGCGGTTCACACGATGCTCACAGTCCGGTGCTGGCAACCGGAATCGGCCAATTCATGGCTCGGTCACAACACACACCGGCGGCTCTGTTCCGTTTGCTGCACATGCGAAATGGATGGTAAGATTAATTTAAATGAAATATATCGTTCAATTAATTTGTTGTTAATAAATTTTTTTCATTATAGGCTACGTCTCTTGGATGTGAGCCGAGCTCTATGGAGCTGTTTGTGGAGACGCACGTGCGGAGTCAAGACCGCCAAAAGGGGACGCAACAGTTCGTTGACAACCGTGCTCAACAGTTTGTGGTATGTTTGTTCAACCATTTTATTTTGTAAGTTATTATTATGTTTATTGAATTGAATATGATGATTACTTTTTTTTTTCAGGAGACCTATAATAATCGGTTGAGGGAGAGATACGGGGACGATCCTTCTACCCATCCGGAATTCGATCCAGATTTGTGGATGGAGGCTGGATCGTTAGGTGGACCCGATAAAAATCAGGTTTACGGGCTCTCCAACACTACGGCTGCCAACTTGCGGTCGGTCGGTACTGCTTCAACCGTCAGGAGCTCCCAATCAGTATCGAGCTCCCAATCTAAGGAGTTCGTGGCCTTGCAGCAAAAGTGTGACCACCTATCAGAGGCGTACACACAACTCAAAGAACAGCAAAGAGTGGCGTCCAAACAACACAGAGCAGAGTCTGAACAACAAAGAGCGGCCTATGAAGAGCTTCGTCAAATGGTCATGAACGATATAACATAATTGGTTTGTATGGTTAATTTATATCATTTTATATTATGTATTTTAAATAATTTTAAAAAAACAAATTTAAAAAAAAACAATTACATAGGTATTTACCTACTGAATAACTCCGTCGGCATTTTAAATCACCGACGACTATTTCGACGGATAAATTCGATCGGTATTCCATACACTCACCGACAGAGTTACCGACGTATTTAGTCCGTCGACATGTGACAGTAGCTGCCAAACATACCGACGAATTTACAGACAGATATATTCGGTTGGTATGTCAAACACACACCGACCAATTTACCGATGGAGTGGTTCCGTCGGTAATTATAATTTCACCGATGGAGTTTTTTCCGTCGGTATATTCCAAGCGGGAAATTTGTTTTTGGCACACACTTTCTGTTTGTAAAACCGTCGGTACGTGTTTTTTTTTTCCCGACCAATATAGCGACGGAATGTGGAATCACCGACAAAAGGTAATCCGACGGGCGTATTCCGTCGGTAATTTAGTCTGTAAGTAAGTTATAGACGAACTCTCAATCACACACCGACGGAATACGGCCGTCGGTAAAACTGTGAAATCTTGTAGTGTGGAAAGCACACTTTGTGGGTCCAGGTGAGCGAGTAAAATCCTGATTGTCCTAGGCTCTTACAAAAAATACACGTCCTGACTCGAACTCAAAACCTGCTGTGCAGATCTCAAGCTCTTTGCCATCACGCCACGCCTCTTGGGGACAATAGCCAAGGATATCAAATTGATGGAATGACGAAATTCAGATTTGGTAACAACTTTGCACTGAATTGTACTCTGAAGTGCTCCCATGAAGCATAAATTCAAGAATACCTTCAGTAATTCCATTTCCAATTCCTGCTCCAGGCAGATCATATTGTTTAGTTGTGGCTGATTAATGGTGCGATAGGACACTTGCAGCATTTTTGGTGGTCATTGTGGAGAAGGTGGAGGCTGTCTTAATTTGTGGTGATTCTTATTCAGAGGCAGTATTAGAAGAAAAAGGTTGTGGCTGTGTACGCGATGATTGCGATTCCAGGTCAATATTCGGAGAACATGATGATTTTGATTGTAGCTGAGATGTAGTTGGCCGCCGGAGTTGCGACATGGTTGCTGCAATTCAAGGGGAGAAAATCTTGACGATGGATGGTGCTGAAATTGACATTGAAGTCCTTTGCTAAACAAGCTTGCAAAGACAAGTATGTAATTGCTTGAAAACTTTTGAATTTTTCTTATATATATACAAATATAAAAGAGAATGAGGTTAGGATTTTCATTAATACACAATATTATGAAGTTATTAGTTTAAATTAAATATACAAAAATTATATATATGCTAAACTAAAATACTATTTTAACCTTAATAAATAAAACAAGATAAATATATTTCTTAACAACTATTACTTGTTTTTTTAAAATAAAAATATAAATAAAAACAATTCTTCAATGATCATAGGAAATAAGTTGAACTAAATAGTAATAAATTTAAGCCAGTTCTAACATATTAGATGATAAAATTACCTTGATGGGTGTTTTAGATACACTATAAGTTCTTATTATGAATCTTTTATAACATCTAATATTTAGTTCTTAATCCAATAATTATATGATTGGATGGGCATCGAGTGATATTAAATTATCATTAGAGAATCGGACCTCTCATTATAAAAATCAATGGAAGGCCCGAAGCTGGAACCTTTTCTCCTCCCGCAATGGAGAATCGGACATCATTATAATATTTAATCGGGCCTCATGACAAGAGTGGCCTTGCAAGACACTACGTCGGAAACTTCAAAACAGGGACAGAATTCCCATTTATTTATTCATGTTCTTGCTTTGTTAAATCCTAAGCACAGCCTAGATTTTATTTGTTTATATTTAATTTGGAAAAAAAAGGAGAGGGGTCCCAAATACAGAAATTGAGGGGTGTGAACAAAAAGAATAGGATTAAGGCCCAGCTTGAAACGTGCTATTCGGCCATAAGCTGCAATTTTCGCAACGAAAGTTAGATTGAACCCATATGTATTTTTACCATTGGACTCACCTCGGTGAATTAATGGTAAGAAATATTATCTCTAGCATTGCTTTAAAACATATTAGGTGTAGAAATTAGTGCTTGAGTTTTCCAAATTAATAAATAAACTATAGTTTCATTAAGTATATGGGACAGTCTCAGCTGATACATAGGACTCGAAGTGCAAGGCTCAACAAAAACCCAGAAATTTAACCCCGCCAGCATTAATCCAAAGAACATTCCTGCCAACCTTTTGAAACCAAAATATGAGCTAAATTATAAATTATAGCTTTTATGCAATTAAAGTTTTAAAAGACTTTTTAATGAAATTCATGCAAAATTATGGTTTGTATTGATCAAATAAATACTTTCAAAACTGTAGTTGAAATAAAATACAACTTCAATTACATTAAATCTTAAGTTGAAAACATATTTTATGCTAGAGACTAGAAAAGCCTCTCGAACTTCACATTTTTCGTCTAAACAATTGTGATAATTTTAGATGGAAGGACTTGATTAAGAAAAAATTATTTGTTAAATATGAAATAAATCAATGATAATTAATTTCAATGGGATGAAATTGTAAATCAAGTAATATCCAAGAGAGTAGTAAAAAACATTAATGGCTTGATTATTAAGGTTTCTTCATCAACTTCTACTCTAATATAAAATAGCTCATCACTTTTAGATTAAAAAATTACAGGTCCGATTGACTTTTCCAAACTCCAACATTCGGTTGTTGACTCTTGAGGTCCGAATCCGATTATCAACAAACTCCACCTCTTTCTTTTCTGCTGGTATAAATAAGCTGGCAATATCAGCATCACAAGCATACTTTTTCAACAGTTTTTTTCGTTTCTTATAAATTATTTCCTAGTCTTCTCAAGCTTTATAGCATACATCACAGGAAAACCATGGAGAATGGTGCTCGAGTTATCAAGGGTTTTATTCTTTCAGTTCCAGAATCTGTGTCCCGACTCTGCCATAGAGCAGGACAACTAGAATCACAGCAGCTACCACCTCCCACCATGAACGAAGAAGAAGAGCTGGTCAATATGTTCCATGCTAAGCAGGAAATGGAATGGCAGAAGACGCTTATAAGCATCTGCTTCACATCAGGACCTCAAATAGCCCTTCATTTTCACCAAATTACTGATTCCAAACTCGATTCCTTGCATTTACTCTCTATTCTTGTTGCAATTATCTTTTCTTGTCTCTTTGTTTCACATTTTATCAACCCCACCAAGTTTCCGAGGACATCCAAAGTGCTGGGTAAAGTTGCAGTTTTCATGGCAGCCACCGTGTTTTTCATCACCATTTCAATCCCATTCCCCCCTGGTGTCAAGTGGGTTACTTGGATAATCTATGCCATTTCGTTGCTTTTTATTGCAATCTGCAATCTCTGCTACTAGACACGAGCTTTACATGGCATCTATTTTTTTCTGTCAGTGTTTGTATTTGTTCTTCGTCACAAGGCTTCCATATTTGCATGGTGGAAGGTGTTGAAATTCAGTGTAATCACGGTGTTATATATAACTATTGATCAATATAACATAATATGGGCCATTCAAACTTCTTATGGACTTGCGTCTTTCGATCGGAGAATTTTATGGGCTAAGCCTACGTAGAGGCTGGATTATCTTATGTCTTGCCTGTCTTTTACTTAGAGTAAACTTCTAGAAATTAATTAGGGCTAACAAAAGACAAAAAAAATGCAAGAGATAGACGTCTCCAAGGCTGAAACGACACGGTAGTTTTGAGGGATTTTAAACCGCTATACATCCTGAAAAATATTTAGTTGTACGTGACATCTAAACGATTCATTCGAAACTCATAGTCTGGTACTGGCAACCAGAATCTACAAATTCATGGTTCGTTAACAATTAATAATAAACTATGATGGGAGTTCATTTAAAAATTCTTAAAAAAAGTTCAGTTTCATCTTCAATCTTAATATATTATATCTATTCACAGTGGTGGAGGTAGGGGGAGGCTGGCAGGGGCTAGGGCCCCTGCAAGGAAATGTTTTTTCCAGCCTCTCCCTTGTAAATATTTATGATTTTAATAAAAGTAATTAAAGGTTTTTAATTTGGCCCCCCCTGATATTTTGTTCTTGTTCCGCCCCTGTCTATTCAGTTCTTAAATATCTTTTTAATTTAATTTAAATATGAAAATTTATTTTTGTTATTTTTTTTATCTCTAATTTGAGAAAAAAAGATAGAGGTCATCGAATTCCGGCTTCAAAAAAAAAAAAGTTATTAGTAATAATTATAATTATTAAAATAGTCAATATTAGTGTGAAATAATTTTATTTAATGAGTGTAGTTGTTATTAAATGTATTTTTTTCACGAATTATTCTGGGCCACATCCCAAAATCTACCCGTATAAGACTGAAAGGTGAGCATGAAACAACTGCAATTGGGCTCAACAACAATGCACTATGGTAGAGTAAGATATAGGGGGGAGGGAAATTGACAAAACAATGTAATGGGGGAGTGTTTTGAACTCAATCTAATAACTAAGGCTGAATCCTGAAAATAATATTTTGTAGGGAAATGCATGCCTCTGTAATATCTTATGGACTGATAGAAAGAATCCTCTCTCTCTTTTTTACAGGGTAACGGTAACAATGAGTCTACTTGTAAGTTCCAGTTAGTGTTGGGCTAATTGAGTCCATAGATAAAGCCCATAAAAGAATATATGATTATTATTTGGACAAGAAAAATTAATCGGACCTTTATTTGAGATGGAGTTTGTCATCAACCGAATGTTGGAGTCTTTATTTGAGAAAAGTCAACCTCCTTCAAGTCTTTATTCCTTAACCACTCCTCATCGTTCACTTTCCAGCCATGGATAAGAAGATCTGAGGAGTGAGAAGACTTGTTGCCAAAAAAATCTGTCGAAATACAAATGTATTTGGAACATTTGTCTTGCGTTGAAGATGTTTTGCCTCCTGCAAAGTCGAGTCTAAGGGAAAAGATGGAAAAAGCGTTATCGTTGCTAGAAGATTCTTTGGGAAGTCGTCGTTTTCACGTCCAGACATTTTTTTTCGGGCATGGAATTGTGGATTTCCAGAATGGACTTCAAATGTATGTTATTACAGACCGAATGAATACTCACACCTATCAGATGCCATGATCTCTTGTGGAGTAGGGGGTATTATTGCCTTTCCGGTCTTAGAATCTGATCAACCCAAGTATTGCTGTGCTGTGCTGGAGCTTGTGACCATGGAGGAGAAACAGGATTTTGATTTAGAGACGGAAAAAGTTTCACAGGCTCTCCAGGTTTGTTTTCATTACATATATTTTTTCAATCATATTTTGGATAACATTGAAAATACTACTCAATTTATTATCAGGATTTAGGAGAATAAGAAAGAGATGAAAGAAAGTAGATTTCCTTAACATATCGAGTTTGAAGTCAAAGTTATTGTCTTTTCTACTTTCGAAATCTCATAAAATGTGAATTTCTCCCCATTAGCTTCATTTTCTGTGATCTCTGTGTTTGCATTTGTAGTGTTTCTGAGGTGAAACAATCTTTCAGCTTTAAATTAGAGCTGATGAAGCATTCCTTATTACAACTGCACTAGCTTGAGTCCAGAATATATGTGCCATTAAATTATATGTGCAAAGAGACATTGGTCTTGTTTGAAGGTGTTATAAACTCTGTATAAGCCCAACTATTTCCAGGCTGTCGATTTACGGATCAATTTACTACCTCGACTTCGTCCTGAGGTATTTATCAGTAGTACCTTACAGTTTTTTTTATGCTACATTAGGCTGTCTTCTGCTTTGTCTAATAGAATTTTTTTTCCCAGTGTTTTTCAAGGGATCAAAGAGCTGAGTTAACAGAAATCGCTAATGTTACCAGAGCTGTATGCCTAACACACGGATTTCCACTTGCTCTGACATGGATTCCTTGTGATTATACCTGGGGAGCTGTTGATGATATTTCAAAATCTCATTGCAGATTATGTAATTCAGGTTTTTTGAGGACATGTGAACTTTCAATAGAGCGTACAGCTAGTTATTCAGATGAGGAGATGCAAGGCTTTGTGAATGCTTGTGAGCAACTATTTCTGAACACAGGGCAAGGTGCTGCTGGACAATCCCATCGAACATATCTTCCTTCCTTTGAGCCTGATGTGAAGGAAAAGCATGTCAACGAGTATCCTCGTACTCATCAAGTTCGAAAGTATAATTTGAATGCTGCAGTTGCAATAGTGCTAAGGAGCACTGGTGCTGGTTTTAGCTATATATTAGAGTTCTTTCTCCCTCATGACAGATATTTTAGAGCAGCATGATTTGGTTACAATCCGGAAGCTTAAACTACGGGAAACTTGTAAGAGCTTGAGAATGTTTTCAGAAGCAGAATTAGTCGGGGAACGAGGTTCTAAAGTTAGTAAAAAGAATGCTCCAAATGTTGATGGTAATATGTTCACCGTATCTGCTTTATAATAAAAGACGAAAGGTATCTGAAGTGTGGAAATGGTTCGACAAGGTTAAAGAAAAAAATGGTGTAGAAAAGAAGCATCCAGGGTAAGGTAAGAAGGGAACTTCAAATCTGCACAAGCACTTAAAATGGTGCAGTATGGGCCATATGTAAAGGATGCAAAAACAAGTATACAGGTGATAGCAAGAAGGAAACTTCAAATCTACACAAACACTTAAAAAGTTGTTCAAAAAATAGACGGAGAGATACAAAAACAAATATGTTTGTTCAATGGCGAAGAGAATGAAGTTATCTAGCATCACCTTCTAAGGACACCAGTTGTCTGGCATCACATGATCCAGATTCTGATGATAAGTTTTGGGGATTCCGTGAGTGGCATAAGCAGAAAGATGATGGCGATGTGGTTGATTCACAAAAACTTGATCTTAATCGGTATTTAGGAGAGCCTTTGGAAAACCTGGATAAGCTTTCAGATGTATTAGCTTGGTGGCGGTCAGTTCTCCGAGATTTCCTGCACTTTGTAAAATGGCTCGTGATTTCCTAGCGATTCCAATATCAGCTACTGTATCAAAGTCTTCTTTCAGCGGTGCAGTTGCTATCATGTGGACAGGACTAGTTGGAAAGCCCTGAAA
Organism: Populus alba; assembly: GCF_005239225.2. Lineage (NCBI taxonomy): Eukaryota > Viridiplantae > Streptophyta > Magnoliopsida > Malpighiales > Salicaceae > Populus > Populus alba. Next base: position 3,230,771 of record NC_133300.1, on the reverse strand, counting down.
ACAATTGAGTTCTTCACTTTCTACAGACAGGTGATTCCAAAATGATTCTTCCCCCTAAATTTCTGAACATCGTTTTCCTGTTTTTTTCCCTACCATAAATTGTTAATGAAATTTGGCTGCAAAGTCACACACTTCCCTTGTAATGATTATTAACAGGGTCATGACGTACGCTAAAACAATAGTAAAAGCTAAATTTGATTTGCATTTCCTAAGCTTGATGGTGCAACGTTGATCAATTATAGTATCAATTTATTTAACCGGATTGTATTTTTAAGGTATTAGCATATGTCTTACTCGTTGACAACATGTGAACGTGATTGTTCTGTTGTAACAATTTCGATAAAATGTTGACATTTTATGGGATGATCATTTTTCTCAATTTCTTCTTGTCATCCATATTTGCAGGAGCAAGGAATGGATTTCTGGTTCTTTCCTGGTCTCCTTAAATGTGAGATCTGACTCACTTGTGAAGCAAAAGTTTAAATATCCGGTTGGTCCGTTTACACTGGGTAAACCTATGAGTCCAGAGGATTTGAAGTTAATCCAATACGTGCTGAATGGGAGGTCAGAATTTTTTCCAAGAGTTCTTGTTTGCTTAGCTGAACGATTTTAAGTTCACCTGTTCTATACTTGTTTCTGCTAGTGAGATTGTTGTTCAATGCAATAATTATTATTTAACTCGGCGGGAATTATGCCCCATGAGACCATAGACCTGCATTGATGATAACGTCCTTTCTACATTCTTAGCTCATAGATCCTACATAAGAAGTTTGAAAGGCCCATATTTGTTAGAATTATGAGATTTTGCCTTTAGAAAGATAGAATTAAGATCAGTTTTTCATATTTGAATTCTGTAACAGTTTATCTCCTTCAGGATTTGCAGCAGAAATATTCTGCTTAGTCTAGGATTTCAATTCCAATAATCTCTCAAGTTTGTTGAGAGTTCTAATGCATTTCAAGTTCTATGTAAGCCTATATATAGGCATTTGAAGTTAATGAAATTTATTGATCTTTCTACTCAACTCTGCCATCTTAAATCTGTTTCCTTTTTCTTTACGTAAACTGTATTGTTTAAGTTTAATTCATTTCCATCAGTGGTATCAGAGCAAATAGATCCTACGGGCTGTGGGGCAAACAAATTTTTCTTTCTTTTGAGTGATAACAATAAGAGAAGGTGAGGCAAACACAGAGAGGGTGAGCGAAACACTTGAGAGTTATTTTCTTTCTGTTTTTTGTCAATGTCTTCTTCAAACAATATTGTATCTGCAATTCCAATTTTTTAGTGGAGAACTCTATCATATTTGGGCTGTCAAAATGAGATTTTATCTAAGATCTCATGGCTTATGGAATGTTGTGGCAACCGATTCTGATCCTCCACCATTGAATGCAAATCCTACAATTGCTCAAATGAAAGCACATGAAGAAGAAAAACTCAAGAAGGACAAAGCCATTACCTGTCTTCATTCTGGTCTTGCAGATCATATTTTCACAAAAATTATGAATCTGGAAACACCAAAACAGGTATGGGATAAGCTTCAAGTTGAATTTGAAGGCAGCAGCAAAGTCAAAGCAGTTAAACTTCTTGCATTTAAGAGGGAATTTGAGTTGATGAAGATGAAAGACAATGAATCTGTCAAAGATTATTCTGGCAGATTAATGGATGTTGTAAATCAAATGAGGCTTCTTGGAAACACATTTGAAGATCATAAGGTAGTAGAAAAACTTATGATGTCTGTTCCTCAAAAGTTTGAAGCTAAAATCTCAGCAATAGAAGAATCTTGCGATCTGCAAAGTCTGACTATTGCTGAGTTAATTAGCAAACTTCATATTCAGGAGCAAAGAGTTCATATGAGAGATGATGAGGCAGTTGAAGGGGCTTTCCAAGCAAACAACAGGGAAAGGAGTGCTGGTAATCTACCAAGAAACAAACCTGTCAAGTATGCTAAAAGGAAATCAAGTATACCTTCAAAAAGACAGACTTTCTCACCATGTTCTTATTGCAGAAGAACTAACCATACTGAGAAAGATTGCTGGTTTAAGGGGAAAGCTTATCTTCAATGTTTATTCTGTAATAATCTCGGTCACAGTGAGAAATATTGCAGAATCAAGAAGAAGCAACCTCAGCAACAAATACAACAACAAGCAAATGTTTCTGAAGAAAGCAAAGATGAGGAGGAGCATTTGTTTGTTGCAACACAAGCTAGCAATACCTCTGAACAGAATACATGGCTTATAGACAGTGGCTGCACAAGTCACATGTCCAAATTTCTGTCAATTTTCTCCTCTATTGACAGATCAGTTCAACCGAAGATTAAGCTGGGAAATGGAGATATTGTGCAAGCTAAGGGGAAAGGAACTATTGCAGTCAGCACAAATAGAGGTATTAAAACCATCACAAATGTTCTTTACATTCCTGAACTAGATCAGAATCTCCTTAGTGTTGCACAAATGCTTAAGAATGGTTATGAAGTCTCTTTTAAAGAGAAATTTTGTTTTATCACTGATACACATAATTCAGAGATAGCAAAAATCAAGATGGATGGTAATAGCTTCTATTTGAAGCTTGATGCTGTTAATGGACATGTGTTTAGTGCAAAGATTGATGAAAGCATTCTTTGGCACAAAAGATTCGGTCATTACAATCTTAATTCATTAAAGTTGCTGTATGATACTGGAATGGTAGAAAACATGTCTGCAATACATGTTACTGCTCATACATGTGGAAGTTGTGAACTGGGAAAGCAGCATCGACAACCATTTCCTAAAGGTATATCCAAAAGGGCAACACACATGCTGGAGCTGGTTCACTCAGACATATGTGGACCTATGAGCACAGCTTCTTTGAATAATAATGTGTATTTTATATTATTCATTGATGACTATAGCAGAATGACTTGGGTTTATTTTCTGGAAAACAAGTCACAAGCTTTATCTATGTTCAAAAACTTCAAAAGCATGGCTGAAACTCAAAGTGGTCAGAAGATCAAAGTGTTGAGAACTGATAATGGTGGAGAGTATATTTCGAAGGAGTTTAATGCCTTTTGTTCAGAAGCTGGAATTGTGCACCAGCTGACGACTCCTTACTCTCCACAGCAGAATGGAGTTTCTGAAAGGAAGAATAGAACAGTGATGGAGATGTCCAGATGTATATTGTTTGAAAAGAAGTTGCCAAGGTTTCTATGGGCTGAAGCAGTAAATACTTCAGTATACCTGCTTAATAGACTTCCAACCAAGTCTGTTCAAAACAAAACACCATTGGAGGCATGGTCTGGAGTCCGGCCTACTGCCAAACATTTAAAAGTGTTTGGATCATTGTGCTATTTTCATGTTCCATCTGCCAAAAGAGGAAAACTGGATGCTAGAGCAGAAAAAGGGATTCTTGTGGGATATGCAACAGAATCAAAAGGTTACAGAGTTTTCAATCTGAATTCAGCCAAAATTCAGGTCAGCAGAGATGTGCAATTTGATGAAAATGCCTGCTGGAATTGGGACTTAAAAGAAGTTCAACAGACTATCACAGCTGCCCTTGAATCACCAGTACAAAGTATTGATGATGAAGATCAACAAGCCATTGAAGCAACTTCAGATACAACAGTACTTAAGGTTAGACAACTGTCTGATGTGTATGAAAGATGTAACCTTGTACATGCTGAGCCTACAAATTACTCTGAAGCTGCAGGAGATCCAGCTTGGATTGAAGCAATGAAATCAGAAATTGATTCCATTGAAAGAAATGGGACTTGGAGATTGACTGAAATTCCTGGAGATAAAAAGGCAATTGGAGTGAAGTGGATTTTCAGAACCAAATTCAATCCAGATGGTTCAATCTTCAAACACAAGGCTAGATTGGTTGTTAAAGGTTTTTGCTCAAGTTGCTGGAGTGGATTATGGAGATACTTTTGCACCAGTAGCTAGGCATGACACTATAAGACTCCTACTTGCTCTTGCGGGACAAAAAGGATGGAAAGTTTATCATTTAGATGTGAAGTCTGCTTTTCTAAATGGTATACTACTTGAGGAAATTTATGTTCAGCAACCAGAAGGCTTTGTTGTTGCTGGTGATGAACACAAAGTTTACAAACTACACAAAGCTCTTTATGGTTTGAAACAAGCACCAAGGGCTTGGTACAGCAGGATTGATACTCATTTGATTCAACTAGGATTCAAAAGAAGTGAAAATGAAGCTACCCTATATCTGAAACAAGATGAAGATGGTTTGCAGCTGGTGATATCACTCTATGTAGATGACATGCTAGTTACTGGAAGCAATGCAAAGTTGCTGGAAGAGTTCAAAACTGAAATGCAAGATGTTTTTGAAATGTCTGATCTTGGCATTATGAACTACTTTTCTTGGAATGGAAATACATCAATGTAGTTCGGGTATTTTTGTTTTCACAAAGGAAGTATGCTGTTGATTTACTCAAGAAGTTCAAGCTTGAGTCATGCAAAGAAGTAGCAACTCCTTTAGCACAAAATGAGAAAGTTTCAAAGAATGATGGTGAGAAACTTGAAGATCCCTCTGGATTTAGAAGCCTAGTGGGCAGTTTGCTATACTTGACAGCAACTAGACCTGACTTAATGTTTCCAGCTGGTTTGCTGTCAAGGTTTATGAACTCACCTAGCAACATTCACATGGGAATTGCTAAAAGAGTGTTGAAGTACATCAGAGGAACAACTGATCTTGGCATCTGGTATTTGAAGACAGGAGGAGTAAATCTGATTGGTTATGCAGACAGTGACTGGGCAGGGAGTGTTGATGACATGAAGAGCACCTCTGGATATGTTTTTAATATTGGTTCAGGTGCAATCTGTTGGAATGCAAAGAAGCAAGAGGTGGTGGCACAATCAACAGCTGAAGCAGAGTATATCTCCATGGCAGCTGCTGCAAATCAAGCAATTTGGTTGAACAAATTGCTTGCTGATTTGGGTCAAGAACAAAGCTCACAAACTGAGCTTCATTGTGACAATAAATCTGCCATTGCTATTGCTCTAAATCCGGTTCAACATGGCAGAACCAAGCACATCAATGTGAAGTTTCATTCTATAAGAGAAGCTGAGAAGAACAAGCTTATAAAGCTACACTACTGTCCAACAGATGTTCAACTTGCTGATATAATGACTAAAGCTCTTCCTAGATCAAGACTGGAATTTCTAAGGATGAAACTTGGTTTGTCTAAGGCAAGTCTCAAGGAGGAGTGTTAGAAATTATGAGATTTTGCCTTTAGAAAGATAGAATTAAGATCAGTTTTTCATATTTGAATTCTGTAACAGTTTATCTCCTTCAGGATTTGCAGCAGAAATATTCTGCTTAGTCTAGGATTTCAATTCCAATAATCTCTCAAGTTTGTTGAGAGTTCTAATGCATTTCAAGTTCTATGTAAGCCTATATATAGGCATTTGAAGTTAATGAAATTTATTGATCTTTCTACTCAACTCTGCCATCTTAAATCTGTTTCCTTTTTCTTTACGTAAACTGTATTGTTTAAGTTTAATTCATTTCCATCAATATTATGCTGTATTGATCAATGATTATACATAATAACGTGATTGCACTGAATTTCAACATGCAAATACAAACATTGACAGAAAAAAAAATATGCCATGTGACGCTCGTGTCTAGTAGCAGAAATTGCAGATTGCAATAACAAGCAACGAAATGGCATAGATTATCCAAATGACCCACTTGACACCAGGGGGGAATGGGATTGAAATGGTGATGAAAAACACGGTGGCTGCCCATAAAACTGCAACTTTTCCCAACACTTTGGATGTCCTCGGAAACTTCGCGGGGTTGATAAAATGTGAAACAAAGAGGCAAGAAAAGAGAATTGCAACAAGGATACAGACTAAATGCATGGAATCGAGTTTGGAATCAGTAATTTGGTTAAAAAAAAGGGCTATTGTGAAGCAAGTGGTTATAAGCACCTTTTGCCATTCCTTTTCCCGCTCATCATGGGGATTGTCGACCAGATCTTCTCCGAGAAGTGTTAGCTGCTGTGATGCTAGTTGTCGTGCTTTATGCCAGAGTCGGGACACAGGTTCTGGAATTGGAAGAATAAAACCTTTGATAACGGAAGCACCATTCCCCATGAGTTTCCTGTGCTGTATGCTGTAAAACTTGAGAAGATTAGGAAATAATCCATAAGAAACGAAAAAAACTGTCGGAATAGTTTATAATAGTTTTTTTTATATAATTTATAATAGTTTTTTTTTTTTTTTTTGAGATTTTACTTTTCGATTTAAAATTATTTTTAAGGAAATTGATTTTTTTATTTTTATTTTTTATATCAAAAATAAATTCTTTAAAAAATATATTTTAATTTATTTTTAAATAAAAAAAATATGAATAAATACTGGCAGCAGAAAAGCTTCAAAGTCTACAAGTGAAGAATGGAGAATGTAATAATGATGTACACAGAGAAAAGAACTAAGAAAATGGAGAAACGTAGAGAAACAATGGTAAATCAGGCAAAAAAAAAATCAACCTGAATATTCTTGTAAAAAAGAAACAGATCGAGAATCACCTGAATATTCAGGTTTATATGCAAGAATACTTATGGTATACAGTAAGTGCAGTTCTTTCCTCAGCTCTTCATTAATTTGATTTTGGGTCAATCTTGTTTCACCAGGCTTTGTTGTTTGCTTTGTGGGGGTTTGAATATGAATACTGCTTGCAAGTATTGTGGCTATATATAGTTTATAAACTCGAGGGTTTACCATGGTTGTGCGTGGGCCCATGGGAGGTTACTTGGGTGAACGCACAATTTTTAACCATGGTTGAACACAACCATGGTCTTCCGTCGATGATGATTTAAGAAAAAGATGAAAGAAAGTAGCTTTCCTTAGCATATCGAGTTTGAAGTCAAAATTATTGTTTTTTCTACTTTCGAAATCTCATATTGGGTAAAGCCCACCAAGTTTGCTTGGGAAATAATTATTGTTTCACATTTTATCAAGCCCACCAAATTTGCGATGACATCCAAAGTGTTGGGTAAAGCTGCAGTTTTCCTGGCAGCCACCGTGTTTTTCATCACCATTTCAATCCCATTCCCCCCTGGATAATCTACGCCATTCCGTTGCTTGTTCTTGCAATCTGCAATTTCTGCTACTAGACACTAGCTTTACATGGCATATATATTTTTTTGTCAGTGTTTTTATTTGTTCTTCGTAATAAGGCTTATATTTGCATGTTGGAAGTTGTTGAAATTCAGTGAACGGATCACGGTGTTATATATAACCAGTGATCAATATAACATAATATGGGCCATTCAAATTTTTTATGGGCTTGCATCTTGGAGAATTTGATGGGCTAAGTTTAGGTAGAGCCTAGATAGGGCCTGATTATCTTATGTCTTGCCTGTTTTTAACTAAGAGCAAACTTCTACAAATTATTTAGGGCTAACAAAACCCAATGATTTACAAAATTCTTAGAGATCGCTTCTCAAATTTTATTTTATTTTTTTATTAAAAATTATTTTTTATATTTTCATATTATTTTAATGTGATGATTATAAAATAATTTTTTTTAAATAAAAAAATATTTTAATATATTTATAAACGAAAAACATTTTAAACCGTAATCGCTACTATAATATTAAACATGTATTTAATTGTTAGTATGGGCCATTCTTAACCTTCAAAAATTATATTTATTTTTTTAAAATTTATTTTTGACAAATCCTTCCAAACCATAGTTGCCTTACCTTTTTTAATTAATGTAACTCAGTCGAGAGGCAACATATTATAGGAGTTAATCATATTATAGGAGTCCAGTGCAATTAGTAAGTCTTTACTCATTTTTAGCAATATCTATGTTGTAAAACCTGAGAATAAAACTCTACAAAAAAAAATATTCTAACATGTTATATGTTAGAAACATGAAAACTTAATATAAAATTTCGTGAGTCAAATGCATCTATTATGTGAGGTGAAAATAAAATATATTAACCATGGAGAATAGTAGTAGAATAATTTTTTTAATATTTAAAAAGTTAAAAAAAAAAATATTGTGTAACTGTTTTGTATAAATTTTAAAGTAAAAGCGCAGAGAAAACGGTCCAAGACAAGTACAATAATGGAGGACCTCACTAACATTAACGCGTTGGACCCAGTTGTCACAACTACCACGAAATTAGCGCTCCAAATTCCAGCTCAATACCAATACACGCTTGAGAAATTTCCTTGCTTTTTTTCCTCCAAGAAATCAACAAGCTGTCATTAATAAAGCACAAGGTTAGTTTTCTTAGTATGTGTTCATGCAATAATCCATTGATACTCCTCTATATTTTATTTTCTAGACCCACAAGCCATTATAACATGGAATTTATTTTCAATGATTACATAACAAGATGGTGATTGAGCTTTAAAATTTAGACAGACAATCCAAATGCACTTGAGATTCTCGGTCAGGTATGTGTCATATGGATTATTACTCAATTAAGAAAACCTTGTATGCTTCTTTTTTTTTTAGTTCCAGAAAAGCACAAGGATGAAATTGAAAAGAATTAAACTATGAGAATGGAGGGAAAATATCAGTAAATTTAAAGGGGCAGAAGATAAGTTAGTTTTAAGACACAGTGTCAAAAGTCAACAAGGAAACCTCCTTCAAGTCTTTAACCACTCGTCATCGTAGATAAACAATGGTAAATCCTCTCTCTTCTTCTTTTTTAGTTTTTTCACAAAGAGAAACAAATTAACTCAGGAGCTCAGAGAGAATTTGCACACAGGAAAAAATGCAAAAAGCCTTAAATTATTGTTGTAAAAAAGAAACAGATCGAGAATCACCTGAATGTTCAGCTTTAGCGTTACAATTGCAAATGCTCTTGTCGATTGGGGGGGGGGGTATATATACTCCAAAACGGCGGATACGTGGAAATTATATTTTAATATATAATATATAATATATATTTCCAGCTCATTTACTTAAATTTTTTCCTTTTTTTTTTTGTTTTTTTTACTAATTAACATAGAGTTTTTTTTTTTCTTTTAAGTTGTTATTGCCTGCTTCTTTTTCTTACGTAAATTGTTTTTTCAAGTCCAGTAACTTCTTTTGCTTTATACTTTAGGTAAGATTTTATTATTATTATTTATTTCATTATTTAATTTTAATTTTATTTTTTTATAATTAATTATTAAAGATATTTAGAGTTTATGATAATTTAGGGATTTTGATATGAATGTATTCAAATATATTCAAAATAAATGTTTGAATTTTTTAAATTAAATATTTTTTTTATTATAAATAAATAAATTAATGTTCATATAAAATCACTATTTTTTGCATCTCTTGTATTGACAGAGTAAATTATTAAAATTATTTAACTAAGGTCTCTTAGTTCACTATAATTATGGATTAATTATTTAATTGGGGTTTCTTAATTTACAATGTAAATATCTTAATTGTCATTTTATATCACAAATTTATTTGTAATTAATTGTTAACGAGATGCTTGGAGTTAGAAGAGGGTATGGATTTAAATCCCATAAGTTAAACTTTCTCTCTCTTAGTATTTTCTCTTATTTGAAACTAGAGTATAATATTAAAACTTGTTTCATATATTTGACTTAGTGAGTTTATACAACTTTTGTGTGTGTGTAGAAATAATTTAAATGTCTAGAAATGATTAGGTATAATTTAATCAACATACTTATTATATATATATATATATATAATTGAAATGAGTTTTTATAAAATTGATGTGTATTTTAATATGAATATCATATGAAAGATTTAGAATTATTATGCAACTCAACTGACTTTATTATTGTGTTAATTATTATGAAGATATTAATGATAATAATAAAATCACTAAGTTTATTAATTAAATTAACACGTCACTGTAAAAGTATTTCAAGTGTAAATCCTTGAGGATGAATAATCATTCAAAACTTAAAGTTATGTAACTCAATTAAGTTAAAAAAAAAATCATATTAAAAGTTATAATATTTATTATTAATTTGTCCCCTCATAGAAAAAGCTCTGGCTCCGCCACTGATTCTTCCCTATATGGTGAGCCACGTGGTTTTGACATTCTTCCCGACTTGGTAGGTTAGAAATTGATTTGATTATTTTAAATTAATTAAAAATTATATTATTTTTAATTGAATTGGTTATGGTATGACATTAAATTTTTTCACGAGATAAACAAACAAACATTTTAATTATTATCAGTGAGTAAATATTGATATTTGCAAAATTAAATGTTGGTTTTTTCTTAAAAAAGAAAAGAAAAAAACTATTTTTTTATTTTTAAAAAATGATTTATCATGATAGATTTAAACTATCAATCCTTATCTATATCCATGTATTATGTACAACATACTACATGGTAATAGGATGTGAAATGAGTTTTGATGAATTAATGTTTATTTATTTATGAATTTCATATGGAAGATTTTATAATTATTATATAACTGAAATGAATTTTATTATTATGAAAATTTAAAGAGAATAATTATAATGTAAGTTTTTTTATTTTAAAAATATTTTTAAATTAATTTTGTTTTATGTGAGTTAGTATATTTGTTTCAAATTGATTTTTAACTCATATCTATATAATATAGTATTTGTTAATTAATTTGCTCTCCCAATTAAAATACTCTGCCTATGCCATTGGGAGTACTTAAAGGGAACAAGAGGATCTTAAAGGGAGAAACTTATTTATGAACAACATTATGTTCTCTCTCCAGGACAAACAATTTATGCCCCTTGAAATGGTAATGAAAAACACGGTGGCTGCCAGGAAAACTGCAACTTTACCCAACACTTTGGATGTCCTCGGAAACTTGGTGGGGTTGATAAAATGTGAAACAAAGAGGCAAGAAAAGATAAATGCAACAAGGATACAGACTAAATGCAAGGAATCGAGTTTGGAATGAGTAGGTTGGTGAAAATGAAGGGCTATTTCAAGTCCTGATGTGAAGCAGATGCTTATAAGCATCTTTTGCCATTCCATTTCCTGCCTAGCATGGAACATGTTGACCAGCTCTTCTTCTTGGTTCATGGTGGGAGGTGGTAGCTGCTGTGATTCTAATTGTCCTGCTCCATGCCAGAGTCGGGACACAAATTCTGGAATTGAAAGAATAAAACCCTTGATAACTCGAGCCATTCTCCACGGTTTTCCTGTGCTGTATGCTATAAAGCTTGAGAAGACTGGGAAATAATTTATAAGAAACGAAAATAACTGTCGGAATAGTATGCTTGTAATACCTTTATAAAAGTTTTTTTTTATATATATATAATTTATAATAGTTTTTCTTTTTTTAATTTAAGATTTTTGCTTTTCATTTTAAAAATATTTTTAAGGAAATTTAATTTTTTTATTTTTAAAATAAAAAATTCTTTAAAAAATATAATTTAATTTATTTTTAAATAAAAAAAATACTTTAAAGAATAAATACTAGCAGCACTAAAGCTTCAAAGTCTACAAATTAACTCAAAAGCTCAGAGAGAATTTGCACACAGGAAAAAATGCAAAAAACCTTAAATTATTGTGGTAAAAAAGAAACATATCGAGAATCACCTGAATATTCAGCTTTATTTGCAAGAATACTTATGGTATACAGAAAGTGCAGTTCTTTCCTCAGCTCTTCATTAATTTGATCTTGGGTCTATCTTGTTTCACCAGGCTTTGTTGTTTGCTTTGTGGGGGTTTGAATATGAACACTGCTTGCAAGAATTGTGGCTATATATATACTCGAGGGGCTTGGGCAAAGTTGTAAATTTTACTATATATACTCGAGGGAATTTTTTTATCAACCCCACCAAGTTTCCGAGGACATCCAAAGTGTTGGCCAGCCACCGTGGTTTTTATCACCAATTCCAAATTTCTTTATCACCAATTCTCTTTGAAATTTGGAATTGGTGACTGCAAATACAACACCTCATTTCACCAATTCCAAATTTCTTTATCACCAATTTCTTTATCGCCGTTCTTCCCACTATAATGACATTCAAAATTTTACTTGTACGTGGACATTTTGAATGTCATTTGATATGTAAAAACGCTGACAAGGTTTTCTTTAATTGAGTAATGATCCATATGAGATAGACGTGGCTGAGAATCTCAAGTGCATTTGGATTGTCCTGCCTAAATTTATAAGCTCAATCACCATCTTTTTATGTAATCACTAAAAAGAGAATAAATTTGAGAGAAGTTCAATCTTGACTTGACTTGGCTTCTAATTTTGATAATAATTAAAAAGGATGCTTCTTCTGGCACACTTTGCTCCATCAGTTTTCATCTCTCCATATTTTACATGGGACATTTACAGGCTACAAGAACAGGAAGTTTCATCAGGGTAAAAAATATATATATATCCTAATTGACAAAATCCAGTATATTTAAAAATTTTAGTTGCAACAAAATGATTTTCTGCAGACCCATACTATTTTCATTGTTTTTTTTGCGTTTGTTATAAATTTTTTCTCAAGTCTCCACAAGCTTTCTAGCAGGAAAACCATGGAGAACGTTGCACAGGTTATCAAGGGTTTTATTCTTTCCATTCCAGAATCTGTGTCCCCACTCTGGCATAGAGCACGACAACTAGCATCACGGCAACTACCACCTTCCACCATCAACCAAGAAGAAGAGCTGATGAACATGTTCCAAGCTAAGCAGGAAATGGAATGGCAAAAGTTTTGGATAAAGTTGCAGTTTTCCTGGCAGCCACAATGTTTTTCATCGCCATTTCAATCCCATTCCCCCATGGTGTCAAGTGGGCTAATTGGATAATTTATCCCATTTCATTGCTTGTTATTGCAATCTGCAATTGCTGCTCCTAGACACGAACATACGACTGCGGTGTATATATTATCAAGTTTATGCTAGTACTAGAAAAAGTGACAAATCCTGATTTTGTGGTAAGATTTTAACATTAATGTGCCCTTACTGAAGATAAAGGTATGACAATGTTTCTAATTATCTAGCCAACATGCAGTTCGACAGTGATACCGAGAGGTTGGAAGTGGTACTAAGATTGCTAGTGAGTGATGTCAACTCATGCAGGAATGATTTGGCTTCTAAGGTTGAGGCATATTATGAGTAAAGGTTTGGAAATCATTGAGAATTTTTTATAAGAAATGAGAATATGAAAGACATAAATCATCGATAGAAAAAAAAGTATTCAGACAACATATAGGAATTCAACTTCAAGAAAACTTACCAGAGAATGTGGGCTCCATGAGAAAGGAACTCAACGCTCATCAAATAAGATGTGAATGGCCATTATTGTAAACAATAAAGTATAATAGGTATAGGGATAAAATGGCAATATGAAAAACAGTCATCTGGTTGCCTTGCCCCTCCTGCAATTCTTGTGGAGATTTCTGGTTGAACTAAAAACTATGAGTTGTTTCATCATTTCATATATACCATGTAAATATTATATAAATGTAAACTGCTATGGACCTGTCTATGTAATCTGAAAATCTCAAGGATGATCCAAGTAATATGTAAATGCAAATTAGTTGCTCTCGACCTTACCCTTGTCAATCCATTGCATTGAGAACGACATAGTATACGCAACAATTTTGGTTGTCATCCTTAAACGATGCAGAATATGCAAGACCACGAAGTTATTGCCAAAATATAGATAAATCTAACATTTTCCTGTTCAAAATACAGCATATTATGGTTCTAAAACATAGTGGCGAGGGAAAGGAACTTATTTATCAAACAACATACCAAGAGTGAGTACTTAAAGGCTGGACTCCAATCCAAATATATTGCATAAGCTGGAACAAGAGGATCTTAAAGGGGGAAACTTATTTATGAACAACATTTTGTTCTCTCTCTAGGACAAACAATTTATCAAAATTCTGACGGGCTGTCGCACCATCCAGCATACATATCAAAATTCCTAAGCTCTGAAAAAAAGTTGAATGGGTCCTCCAACAATGAATTCCTAAGAGAATCATCGAAAGGTGGGACACTATCTATTTGAGCTCTTGGCCAAGCGCAATAACCCATCCATATTTCTTTCGACGAGAAGGGGTTCTCCATTTTGGTTCGTTATATAACCAACCAAAATACTCTCCCCTCTTTTCAATCAGAATACCATACAAAGAACTCAATTCTTCGTTTCCTAATATCTTCCCTCACTTGCATAACTTCAAATCTTTCAAAGTTTCACTCTTTCTGCACATATTTTTATCTACCTGCAAAACAGAACAGCTCAATTTACTCTCTTTAGCCATTTTTTTGTTCTTGAATAACTAAAAACATCTCAATACTTACACTTGAAAAACCTAACCTTTTACCTGTTTCGACAGAAATAACCCAGAAAGCAAAACCTCACTTTCTTCAATCCTACAATACATATAGTTGCCTGCAAACACCAAGAAATCAAGATAGCTTTCAACAGCCAATAAACATATATCTCAACATCCATGGTCTAATTAGTACATCACTCACCTCCTTTCTATGAGTGGCAAGGACAGTCCAGTACTATGACATCCAAAAATTTGCAGTATAGAAAGCCACCGTGATTCACTTCCGCACTCCAATATCTACAATAACACACCAAACCCACCTCCAAATTTGTCTTCTTTATACATATAAGCACATAATAAAGCTAAATATAAGTAAAGACTGCCGTTTTTTGCTCGTGTATAAAGCTTGAGAAAAAAGGCACTGATTTCAATGAAGGTTAACTATCCTAACCTCAACTTGTTTATTTTTATATATATATTTTTAAAAATTTTAAAATAAATTTTTATTTATTTTAAATTAAAATTTTTTAGTGTTTTTATATTATATTATTTTAATTTATTAATATCAAAAATAATTTTTTAAAAAATAAAAAATAATATTATTTTAATATATTTTAAAATAAAAAATATTTTTTAAAAAACTATGTGATATTCTAAATATTCATTACTTGTGTTCAAAGAGATTTGATTCCTATTTAAAATTAGCTTTCGAAAAAAAAAAAGTATACAAAGTGATTTAAATTACAAAAGCAAAACTATTATTATTATAAAAAACATAAAATGTTGCCAAAATACTTTAGACGTGCATTGTTTACTCTCTGGATGGTTTAAAATTTTGATTTTTTTAAAAAAACATTTATCCTTAAACTTTTTAATTGCTTATTAAGCTAAATTCAAAGTAATTAAATCAAATTTATTAGCTAACAAAGTTGAAAAACAGATTATAACAATAGGAAATACACCATAAGAAAATAATAGTTTAAAACTTATTATAAAAAAGTTCAAACTTCGTATATTATATCTTTTTAATTTAATTTTAATATAAAAAATTTAATTTTATTATTTTTTATTTAAAGGGAAAAAGATAGAGATCATGAATTGCGACCGTACAAAAAAAATCAAAATAATTAATATTGCTGTTAAATAATTTTATTTAATGAGTATAGTTCATATTAAGTATAAATTTTTTTGTTTTGAACTATTCTGGGTCACATCCCTAAATCTACCCATATTGCTGTTAAATAATTTTATTTAATGAGTATAGATCATGATTTTTTTTTTTTATCGGATGCAGAGCCTCTGTTGTACCCAAAGCAATACAATCATATTTGGTGATGATTTTTGGCTCGCTTTAATTTTTATCTATAAAAATAATAAAGTTAATTTTTTTTAAAATATAAAAAATTAAACTAAAATTAAACTAAAACCGGTCCCAACCGGCTGGTTTTGGTTATGTTCAATTCGATTTTGGTTCAATTTGGTTATTTTATATTAAAAATAAAAAACTTTATTGTTTTTTTTATGTTTTTTTTGGACTTTCTGATGAGATTTGTTTTGGTTCGATTTGTTTTTTTTATTTTTTTTGGTTAGGTTCAGTTTATTTTTAACTAAATCGGTTCAGTTTGATTGAGGTTTTTTTTATTTCAGGCTTATAAAATTAAAATCGAAATTAAATTGAATTCAATATTTTTTTAAAATATTCTAATCAGTTTAAAAGTTTTTATTTTTATAGTTTTTTTAATTATTTTTTATTTTCTTGATTTTATTAGTTTTTTAATTTTTTACTCGCCTTTACTTTCTTTTTAATTTACCCGGTGCTATTTATAAGATAATAGCGAATAAAATAATTTTTAATTTTTAGGTGATTTAACAAGTCTAAAATAAAATCACTTTATATCACAACTTAAATCATGTATAGGAATGGTTTATTGGGCCTAATAATAGGTTAATTGAATTCAACCTAGATAGTAGATAAGGTCAATATATGATTATTATTTGGACAAGAAAAATTAATCGGACCTTTATTTGAGATGGAGTTAATTTGTCGAAGAAAGAGATGAGCTTGTCATCAACCGAATGTAGGAGTTTGAGAAAAGTCAATCGGACCTTAAATGAGCTGGCAATTAATCGGACCTTAAAACATTTACAAGTCCGATTGACTTTTCTCAAACTCCAACATTCACTCCGAATCTGATTGTCAACAAATTCCACCTCTTTCTTTTCTGCTGGTATAAATAAGCGGCAATATCAGCAGGTTTGACAAGCATACTTTCTCGACAGTTTTTTTTGTTTCTTATAAATTATTTCCTACTCTTCTCAAGCTTTATAGCATACATCACAGGAAAACCATGGAGAATGGTGCTCGAGTTATCAAGGGTTTTATTCTTTCAGTTCCAGAATCTGTGTCCCGACTCTGCCATAGAACAGGACAACTAGAATCACAGCAGCTACCACCTCCCACCATGAACCAAGAAGAAGAGCTGGTCAACGCTAAGCAGGAAAAGGGATGGCAAAAGTTGCTTATAAGCACCTGCTTCACATCAGGACTTCAAATAGCCCTTTATTTTCACCAAATTACTGATATCCAAAGTGTTGGGTAAAGCTGCAGTTTTCCTGGCAGCCACCGTGTTTTTCATCACCATTTCAATTCCATTCCACCCTGGATAATCACCGTGTTTCTGCTTGTTATTGCAATCTGCAATTTCTGCTACTAGACTCGAGCTTTACATGGCATATATCTTTTCTGTCAGTGTTTGTATTTGTTCTTCGTAACAAGGCTTACATTTGCATGTTGGAAGGTGTTGAAATTCAGTGAACGGATCACGGTGTTATATATAACCAGTGATCAATATAACATAATATGGGCCATTCAAACTTTTTATGGGCTTGCAATCTTTCGATTGGAGAATTTGATGGGCTAAGCCTAGGTAGAGCCTAATTATCTTATGTCTTGCCTGTTTTTAACTAAGGCTCTGTTTGTTTGCAGGAAAGTGGTTTCCTTTTGGAAAGTGAATTCCGGGAAAGTATTTTCCGATATTTGGTAGTGTTATGGAAAATGAACTGGAAAACACTTTCCAGTGTTTGGTTATGTTATGGAAAATGAACTGGAAAATAATTTATTAATGAATTAAATTTTTTTTCAAGTTTATCTAATATATATAAAATATTTAATCACTTACAATAAAAAAATGAAATCTGAAAAGTATAATGATGAATTTTTTTTATTATTTTGGGTTTTTTTTTGTATAAAGAATTTTTTAAAAGATAAATACATACAAAAATATTTTTATGGGTTTTTTGGATAAATATTAAAGGACTCAAGTTTTCTACAGAAATCAATTTTTTTTTAACTGTGTATAATCATCATCATCATCAACGCAGATAATATTTTATTGTCTAATATTTCTACCCATATCAATTCTTGAACAATTACTGTGATTTCTACCGAAACCAATATACTGGACATCATCTACCATTCAGTAAAGCATATTTAATTAACACCTAGCTTATAGCCATTCAGTAAAGCATATTTAATTAACACCTAGCTTATAGCCACTAATAAGACCACTGCCTATTTCTATTTTCTACCCAAACCATTCTACTGCACACTCATCAACATCAATCGACCTCTTCACAGTCACGATTTCGACCGAAATCAATTCCCCCTTTCATCATCAACACAGCATCATCAACGCACACACATCACGCCAACAAAGCACAGGAAATGCACAAAACACAGGGAACGCATATCAGCAGCAGAGAAGGAAAATCACATCGGGTGGAGAAACAGAGCATGGGTTTGCTGTGTTTTTTTTCACAGAAACCAAACAAATTGTTTTGTTTGGTTTCTGTGAAAAAAACACAGTAAACCCGATTTCTGGAAAAAATGGGTTTGGGTTTGCTGTGTATGGGTTGACAGTGTTTGGTTTATGGGAAAAATGCAGAGGTTATGGTTTTCTATGGATGGGTTGCCTGGCGAAGAGATTGGGAAGGAAACGGGCTTGAAGGGCACCTTCGGTTTGCTATGGTTGAATGGGTTTTCTTCCCATGGGTTTCGGTTTGCTGTGACTCTGTTAATTCTTCGCTGTGATAGCAACAATGGCGGAAGATGCTGTGTTTTCCTCAGAGCACGCCAAGAAATTATAGCCCTTTCAACAAATTCTTCGTTGTGATAGCAACAAATTACCTGTATGCCATAATAATAACAACAAATTAAAAATAAAGAGGATGAAAACAAGATAAATAAAAAGACATTTGAGGAAAAAAAATACCTAGAAGATGAGATGCTTGCAGTTGATCTGCGTAAATTATTTGGGAGAGAAAGAGTCTTTAGGATTTGTTTTTTTGAGACACAGAACAATTTTTGTCAGTAAAGAAAAGGAAAGTGTTTTCCTTAGAATAAAAAAAGGAAAACACTTTCCTCCTTTAACGTTTTAATTTTTCTGTTGACTGGAATTGAGTTTTCTTTGATCAATTTTTCAAATGCTTGCCAAACATGAAAAAGTAGGGAAAGTGGTTTCCAGGAAAATGAATTCCTGGAAACAAACAAGGCATAAGGGCAAACTTCTTCTACAAATTATTTAGGGCTAACAAAACCCAATGATTGACAAAATTCTTAGAGACCGCTTTTCAAAAAAAAATTTATTAAAAAATTATTTTTTTTATATTTTATTATTATTTTAATGTGTTGATTATAAAATAATTTTTTTTTAAAAAAAATATATTATTATATATTTATAAATAAAAACATTTGAAACCATAATCGTTATCACAATTTTAAACATGTATATAATTGTTAATATGGCTATCTTTAATCTATGTAAGCACCTGAGATTCTCAGCCAGGTCTATGTCACATGGATTATTACTCAATTAAGAAAACCTTGTAAGCTTTTTTTTTTAGTCAAGAAAAGCACAAGGATGAAATTGAAAAGAATTGAACTATGAGAATGGAGGAAAAATATCAGTAAATTTAAAGGGGCAGAAGATAAGTTGGTTTTAAGACACAGTGCCAAAAGTCAACAAGTCAACCTCCTTCAAGTCTTTAACAACTCCTCATCGTTCCACTTTCCAGCCACTATGTGATAAGATCTGAGGAGTGAGAAGACTTGTGGCCAAAAGCATTGTCCAAATACAAATGGATGTGGAACAGTTGTCTTGCGTCGTTGATGATTTGCCTCCTGCAATGTTAAGACTACGGGAAAAGATGGAAAAAGCGTTATCGTTGCTTAAAGATTCTTTAGGAAGTTCTTTTTTGGCACAATTTTGGGCTGAAGGTAAGCGTGGATTCGCCCAGGGAAATCTCTCTTACCCTCACCTGTGCGTCCCAAATTCTACGCTACTTGAATATCGTCAACTGGAGGGTCGGCCAGGGTTTTTACGTCGAGACATTTTGAATCGGGCATGGAGTTATGGGCGTCAATTTCCAGAATGGACTTCAAATGTAAGTTATTACAGACCGGATGAATACGCACACCTATCAGATGCCATCTCTTGTGGAGTAAGGGGTATTATTGCCTTTCCGGTCATTGAATCTGATCAACCCAATTACATATCACCCAACCTTTGCTGTGCTGTGCTGGAGCTTGTGACTATGGAGGAGAAACAGGATTTTGATTTAGAGACGGAAAAAGTTGCCCAGGCTCTCCAGGTTTGTTTTCATTATATATATTTTTTTTTCAATCAGATTTTGTTGAGAATAGCACTCAATTTATTGTTGTAAACTATACCACAAAGCAATTCACTCAAATTATCTGAAATATAAGACTTACAAAAAGATAAGATTGGAACAAAACAACGTTCGCATGGTCACAATAACTCTAGAAGACAGTTAGAGAAAACAGTCTAGAAAGAGATTGAACCCACTTTTCTTTTTATACGGTAAATAGTGAAAGAAAACAGTTAGAAGACAATTTCAACAATAACTCTAACAACCTAACAGCCCCAACAATTATAATCAGGAATTAAGAGAATAAGAAAGAGATGAAAGAGAGTAGTTTTCCTTAGCATATCTTTAAGCGTTCGCATTTGCTAGTGTTTCTGAAGTGAAACAGTCTTTAAGCTTTTAATTGGAGCTCACGAGGCATTCCTTATTACAACTTCAATCCAAATTATTTTTGCCATTAAATTATATGTGCAAAGAGACATATTTGTCTTATTTGATGGTGTTTTAAACTCTTTATAAGCCCAACTGTTTGCAGGCTGCCAATTTACGGACCAGATTACCTCGACCTCGTCCTCAGGTATGTATCAGTAGTACCTTACAGTTTTTTCTATGCAAAATTAGGTTGTCTTTTGCTTTCTCTAATATAATTTTTTTCCCAGGGTTTTAATGAGGTTCAAAGAGCTGCCTTAACTGAAATCGCTGATGTTACCAGAGCTGTCTGCCAAACACACAGATTGCCACTTGCTCTGACATGGATTCCCTGGGGACATGATGATATTTTAAAATATAATTTAAGTTTTTGGTGGTCAGGTCAACTTGCAATAGAGCGTACAGCTTGTTATGCAGATGAGGAGATGCAAGGCTTTGTGCATGCTTGTGAGCAACTATTTCTGATCACAGGGCAAGGTGCTGCTGGACAAGCCTTTAAAGCACGTCTTCCTTCCTTTGAGCCTGATGTGAAGGAAAAGCATGTAAGGGACTATCCTCTTGCTCATCACGCACGCAAGTATAATTTGAATGCTGCGGTTGCAATCCTGCTAAGGAGCACTGGTGATGATTGTATCTATATATTAGAGTTCTTTCTCCCTATCCTCGTGAAAGAGAGTTCAGAGCAGAAAGAATTGGTTGCGAAACTGAAGCTTACACTACAGCAAACTTGTAGGAGGTTGACAATGTTTCCAGAAGAACCATTCCCCTGGAAACGAGGCTCGAAAGTTAGTAAAAACAATGATAAAATTGAACCTGCTCCAGATCGTGATGGTCATATGTTCATCGAACGTGCTGATAATAAACGACGAAAGGTATCTGAAGTGTGGAAACATTTCGATAAGGTTATAGAAGAAAATGGTGCAGTACGGGCCATATGTAAAGGATGTCAAAAGAAGTATCCAGGGGAAAGCACGAAGGGAACTTCAAATCTACACAAACACTTGAAAAGTTGTTCAAGAAAGAGACAGAGAGATGCAAAACAACATACATTGCCTTCTGATCTGGGAGGGAATTTCGTGTTTGATCAAGAAAGGAGTCGCCTTAACTTTGTGAGAATGATTATGAAGCTCGGATTTCCATTGGATATGATTCAAAATGAGTTCTTCAAAACTTTTGTCTACGATCTGCAGCCAAAGTTTCAACTCTGTTCACAAGACACTGTTCAGGCTGATGCTCTTTCTATTTACAGACAAGAGAAAGAGAAACTAATGAAATATCTTGATAATCTCTCATCTCTATTCAGCTTAACAATTGATTTGCAGTCATACGGTGATAACAAGATGTCCTGCTGCTTGACCATGCATTTTATTGATGATGGATGGAGGATGAATAAGAAGATTTTAGCTTTCAGGATGATAGAACATGATTATATGAATGAAGCTGTGAAAGATGTGCTTGTGGAGTGGAACATCATTAAGAAAGTGCAGTTCATGTTTGCAGAAATTGCTCCACCAAACAGTCAAATGACTAGAGAATTCAGAAGTAAGCTTCTCAGTCAATTCCCACATATGAATGGGGAGTTACTATGTTTTTCTTGCTACGCACAAACTCTTGAACTTCTTGCTCGAGATGGGTTTTATGAGATAAAAGATGTGCTTAACAAGATTAGGGGCTGTATTGAATATGTGAATGCAACACCAAGTAACCAAGATAAGTTTCAGAAAGCAACTAATCATGTGAAATTGCAAGATATGAAAGCAGCCTCTCATGATGATCCTACCAGATGGGAGACCACGTTTGTCATGCTCAGGAGTGCATTGGAATTAAGAGAAGCTCTTACTCAACTCGAGCAAGTTGATTTTGATTTTAAGGTGAATCCATCTGCAGAGGAGTGGAAGATGGCGATGATTGTATGTGGGTGTTTAAAAGTGATCCACAAATCTTTAGGCAGTTCTTCACCAAGCATAGATGCATGCTTCCTCGATGTTTGCTATATATACAAGAACTTGCTTTCGTGGGAAAAGAGTGAGCATGCATATGTTTGTTCAATGGCGAAGAGAATGAAGGTGAATCTTGATAGGCATTGGAGTGAATGGAGTTTTGCATTTGGAATCCTATTAGTACTCGACCCGCGCTGTAAACTTAAATTTGTGCAGTATGGGTTTTTGCTGATGTATGGCAGTGATGCGAGCAAATACTTGCAGGAATTTCGTAGCAAACTTACATGTATGTACAACAGTTATGCGAATGACACTGCCAGCGACATCAGTTGTTTGCCATCATATGATCTGGATTCTGATGGTAAGTTCTTGGGATTCTGCGAGTGGCTTAAGGTTGATCCGCTAAAATCTGATCTTGATCGGTATTTAGGAGAGCCTGTGGAAAACCGGGATAAGGTTTCAGATGTATTAGCTTGGTGGCGAGTCAATGCTCCAAGATTTTCTACACTTGGTAAAATGGCTCGTGATTTCTTAGCGATTCCAATATCAGCTATTCTATCAAAGTCTACTATCAGCGGTGAATCTACAAAGGTGAATCCATCATTCAATGGTTTGCGGCCAGAGATCTTAGAGGCTTTTATATGTGGACAGGACTGGTTGGAAAGCCTCGAAAACAAGTAAGTTCTTTGTTTAGTTTATTATTAGTTATGTGGTCGGTGCTACACCGCAGAATCAATCTTTTATTTTTATAAAAAAAAATTTAAAATTTAAAAATGTTAGGATTTATTGTAATGTTAAACTCAAGAATATAAAATTTGGCTGCAACATGAGACCTAACAATAATATTTAACTTGTTTGCTCAAATTCTTATATTTTTTAATTTTTTAAAAAAATGATGGTTTTTCTTCAATAGTAATGATACTATTTTTAAAATTTAATAATAATAATAATGTTTTTTTAATTTTTTAATTATTTTATTTGTAATATTAATTATAATAAAAATATTTATAATACAAATAATAATATTTTTAATTATAATATTGTTAATTATAATAATAATATTTTTAATTATAATATTGTTAATTATAATAAAAATATTATAATAAAAATAATGATAGTTATAACACAAATAATTATATCAAGAAATCCAATAATATTTATAACACAAATAATAATATTTTTTTATATGAATACTTTGAGTTATAATTTTTCAAAAACAAATTATAATATTTTTTTATATGAATATTTTGTAATAATATTTATAACACAAATAATTAGAACTGACTATTTTCTCATTTTCTCCTCAACCATCCCTTCAATGACATATGCATCCCACAAAAAAAGACTAGCCCACCCCCTATTGTCCTTGCAACTCTCTGTGGTAAGGGCAACTCTATCATTACATTGCTCTAATCCATAGTGTTTTGTATCTATGTAAACAGTAATTGGAACACTGATCCCTTTCAGTATATTGTATAATAGGTCGGTGTATAAAGACAAGTAATTTCAAAATGATTTGTTTCCTAAGTTTCTGAAAATCATTTTCCTTTTGTTTTCTACTATTATTTGATTCATGAAATTTGATCTGCAAAGTGTAGAAAGAAAAAGTCCCTCACTTCCATTGTGATGATTATTAACAAGATCAACTATACTAAGATTGATTTGCATTTCTTAAGCTTACTGTTGCAACCTTGTAATTTTAATTACAGTATCGATTTGTTTAACCAGATTGTCTTTGAAGGTTAATGCACATGTCCTATGAGATTACAACATGTGAATGAGATTGTTCTGTTGTAACTATAGTTGTCATCGCGCGTAATTGAATGTTCACATTTTATGGGATTATCATTTTTCTCAATTTGTTTTTGTCTTTCATATTTGCAGTAGCAAGGAAGGGAAGCCTGGTTCTTCTCTGGTCTCCACAGATGTGAGATTTGACTCACCTGGGAAGCAAATGTCCAAATATTTGGCTGGTCCGTTTACAGTGAGCAAACCTACCAGTCCAGAGGACTTAAAGTTAATCCAATATGTCTTTGATTCCTCACTGAGTGAGAGGTGAGATTCTTTCCCCCCAAGTTATAGTTTGCTTAGCTGAATGCATTTAAGCTCACTAGTTGACATATTTTGTGCCTGTTTCTGCTAGCGAGACTATTGTCCAATGCAATAATTATCATTTATCTCGGAAGGAACTATACTCTCTGAGACCAGAGACCTGGCTTGATGATAACGTCCTTTCTACTATATCTGATGCCATGACTTTAGTTAAGAGGAAGATGGAAGATTCTGTAAATAGGTATCTGCCAATTGTTTTTGCGGTAGGTTCCAAGATCATATTTGTACAATTGACATCTTATTCTGTTCAATTTTACAAGTCCACTACATGAAAAAACACAATTTCCTTATACTGATGTGTTGTACAGGCGAATGCAGATGATCCATCCAAGTGTATTTCTTTCGCGAAAAAGCACAGGATGAAGGAAAACTACATGTCAGATCTTTTGTGTTGTGAAAAGGTGAAGTTTGGTTTTCTTTAGTCCAATTAATGCATCCCATGCTTAGTTATGCTGTGAAAACTATATTTGCAGGCGTTTGTTCCTGTGTTTGACAACGAAAGAAGGCATTTCTTTCTATTTGTACTACAATTGAAAAAGCAAGTTGTTGAGATATGGGATTCATTAGCTGCATCATGTCAGAGTGATTGGGTTGACAGGCGACTGCATAACTTGGTAAATGGCTGCATACTTTATGAGCTATCTTAGTTAACCACTGTACTGATGGGCTTTATGAATTTTTTCATGCCAAAACATTTTCACAAACCAGTTGGTTAGCCTGGACGCCCTTTTCAAAGATGATATAGATCAGAACTACCAAAAAGTTTGGTCCTTCACAGATTTCAGAGTGGAAAGACCATCGAATGTCCCACAGCAACAAAATGGGTACATATATATTTATGATCCACAATATATTGAGTAGTTAGGTTACATATTGTTGAGTACCTTTAAAATACTGTAACCCACATCAATTGACATGATTTCTTTATGTGCAGACATGATTGTGGTGTGTATGTTATCAAGTTTATGCTAGCACCAGAAGAACTGACAAATCCTGATTTTATGGTAAGATTTTAACATTAATGTGCCCTTACTGAAGATAAAGGTATGACAGTCTTTCTAATTACTAGCCAACTTGCAGTTCGATAGTGAAAACGAGAGGTTGGAAGTGGTACTAAGATTGCTAGCGAGTGATGTGAACTCATGCAGGAATGATTTGGCTTCTAAGGCTGAGGCATGTTATGAGCAGAGGTTTGGAAATCATTGAGAATTTTTGGCAAGAAATGAGAATATGAAAGACGTAAATCATCGATAGAAAAGAAAGTATTCAGACAACATGTAGGAATTCAACTTCAAGGAAGCTTACCAGAGAATGTGGGCTGCATGACTCAATGCTCATCAAATCAGCTGTGAATGGCCATTATTGTAAACAATATAGTATAATTGGTACAGACATAAAATGGTAATATGGGAAACAGTCATCTGGTTTTTATCTACTCGCAAAACAGAACAGCTCAATTTCCTCTCTTTAGCCTTTTTTGTTTTTGTTTTTGAATAACTAAAAACAACTCAATAATTACACTTGAAAAACCTAACATTTTACCTGTTTCGATAGAAATAACCCAGAGAGCAAAACCTCACTTTCTTCAATCCTGCAATACATATAGCTGCTTGCACACACCAAGAAATCAAGATATATCAGCTTTCAGCAGCCAATAAACATATATCTCAACATCCATGGTCTAATTAGTACATCACTCATCTCCTTTCTATGAGCAGCAAGGACAATCCAGTAATATGACATCCAAAAATTTGCAGTATAGAAAACCTCTGTGATTCACTTCCACACTCCAATATCTACAATAACAAACCAAACCCACCTCCAAATTTGTCTTCTTTATACATATAAGCACACAGATAAAGCTAAATATAAGTAAAGACTGCCTTTTTTTGCGCGTGTATAAATTATAAAGCCTGAGTTACTTGCAAATGTAAGCCTTGTAACGAAGAACAAATACAAACACTGACAGAAAAAAATATATGCCATGTAAAGCTAATGTCTAGTAGCAGAAATTGCATATTGCAATAACAAACAACGAGATGGCATAGATTATCCAAGTAGCCCACTTGACACCAGGGGGTAATGGGATTGAAATGGTGATGAAAAACGCGGTGGCTGCCAGGTAAACTGCAATTTTACCCAACACTTTGGATGTCATTGGAAACTTGGCGGGGTTGATAAAATGTGGAACAAAGAGGCAAGAAAAGATAAATGCAACAAGGATACAGACTAAATGCAAGGAATCGCGTTTGGAATCAGTAGTTTGGTGAAAATGAAGGGCTATTTCAAATCCTGATGTGAAGCAGGTGCTTATAAGCACCTTTTGCCATTCCTTTACCTGCTCATCATGGGGATTGTCGACCAGATCTTCTTCTTGGTTCATGGTGGGAGGTGGTAGCTGCTGTGATTCTAATTGTTCTGCTCCATGCCAGAGTCGGGACACAGATTCTGGAATTGATAGAATAAAACCCTTGATAACTCGAGCACCATTCTCCATGGTTTTCCTATGCTGTATGGAGAAGACTAGGAAATAATTTATAAGAAATGAAAAAAAAATTGTCAAGAAAGTATGCTTGTGATGCCGATATTACCAGCTTATTTATACCAGCAGAAAAGAAAAAGATGAAGTTTGTTGATAATCGAATTCGGACCTCAAGATGAAGTCATCAACCGAATGTTGGAGTTTGAGAAAAGTCAATCGGACTTGTAATTTTATAATCTAAAATGTTGGATTATCTATTTTATCTAAGAGTAGTAAGTTGATGAATAAACTTTAATAATCAAGCCACTAGTGTTATTGATTAGTCTCTTGGATATTACTTGATTTACAATTTCATTCCATAGAAATTAATTATCGTTGATTTATTTCATCAAACACAAACAACTGAAATTGACAACATAAAAGCCAATTGATGCTTGAAGCTATATATATAATGTTACTAAAAAACAATGGGAATTCAACATTTTGGCCATATAATCTCGCAGTCTTCTTAGGTATTCTAAGTTCAATGCATGCATTACTTGTATAAGCATGTATAATGAAAAATTCCTCTATATTTTGGGAAGAAATTAATCAATACTCCCTCTTTTCCACTTTGTTTTCCCATTTTTTTTATTAATTATGAATGTTCCTAGATATTTATGTATTTTTTAAATGAGGTAAAAAAAATCCTCAAATGTTATCCTCAATTATTGGATTAATTACAACTCTATTTTAAATTACATATCCAAGAAAAAAATAAAAAAAATCTATGGCCTCTGCCATGCAAGAAATCCAAGTCATTTTCCTCTTATTTTTTTATATGCATCAGTTTTCCTAAACACCCTCTTGTAATTTACCCCATAATGTTTGTGTTGAGAAGACATGAGACGGGGTGTGGAATATTAGTTAGTGTTAGAGAATAATATAAATCATATCTTGAAACCTCACTTAACAGCTTAAGTTATTGGGTTGAGATGATTCTTTGACATGGTATTAGAGCCTTGATGACCAAATGGTCACGAATTCGAATCTCACCATCCGTATTTATTTAATAAAAATTATGCACAAGGTAAAATGGGCATGTACAAGTTTCAAGCCCAAAGGGCTTTCACTTGAGGGGGTGTGTTAGAGAATAATATAAATCATATCCTAGAACCTCATCTAACAGCTTAAGCTATTGAGTTGAGATGGTTCTTTGACAGTTAGATGGACCAGATGATGATTCCAAACCCACAACTTTTCCTATTGCTTTGTTTTTTTTCTTTTTAGTTAATATAGCTTTCTGGATCAGCTTGCATGTATCTTGACTAATTCCACGGGTCATGAAATTAACGACCATGTAAACCTTCAGTTGTCCTAAGAGTACTCAAATTCGTGATCATTAGAGAGCAAACTCAGAGCCTAACCAGTTGAGCTACCCCTCACGATTAAATCTATTTAGGATTGTGGTAGTTTTTATTTTTAAATATTTTTTTTAAAATATATTTATCTTAAGAAAATATAAATTGGTAATTTTTTAGTATTTTTTAATGATTTTGGTGTGTTGATGTAAAAAATAAAAAAAATATTTTGATATATTTTCAAACGAATAATACTTTTTAAAAAATACCTTGTATGGATTGAAAGTGAGTGCCTTCCATAATTGTAAAACACCCAATTTTTAATGGCAATCCACTATATAGATTGAGCTTAAATCTATTAAAATTGTGCATGGTGCAATCCACAATAAAACGACTAATGAGCCCTTCAATGATAAAAAAAAAACACACACACACACACTTACGAGTAAAATTGTATTATTACATATTTATTGCACAATATAATTACTTTCATGCCCTTAAAAAGTTTTTTAACTAATGTCTAAGGGGTATTTTTAAATTTTCATATTCTTATACAATGTAATTATTATTTAGCCCATGGAATCAATGTTTTTTTGCCTCAATTTTCTTGTGATTATCTCATGAGGTCAAGGGGTACTTTTTGTTTTGTAACCTCGACTTTTTTGCCATTATCTCATGGGATCAATGTTGTTCCCGTCTTTTTATAATTAAAAAATAAAAAAGTATCCGCTCGTGCCCGCAAGGGGAAGGCGCCCGCACCCTTTGAAATTATATTCTGGATTTCATTTAATAATTTAAGATGAGATGGGTTTTAGTTTTTTTGTTACTTCTGTCGCACGTGTGCGGCGTCGCGGCGAAAATATAATGTATGTTTCCCATTTTAAATCTAGGAATGTATATCTATTTCTATGTGGCAAGTATAGGGAGACAAGGAATTCTTGTCGTTTATTGGTAGAAAATGGAATGGGAGTCGCCACCTAGTATTTTGGTCACTAGGAACCCTAAATGGTCTCAGAGATCGGGTACGGGGACTGGTTGCGTAAAGGAAAGGTATTAGCACCCCAAATACGTCTTACCTAAGGTAAGCTGCATTGTTTGATTGTCTGATAAAAACTAAGGTGTTATTGTGTTTCTAGTTGTTGGTCTGTCCATGGTTCAAGAAAAATCCTCCTCGGTAAGGAGGTCTTTATCTTATCGAGTAAAATCCTAATCGTTCTAACGTCTATTCAAAAACTTTATTTTTAATATTAGGAATACGTTTTACGTATAAATTCGTAATCCCAAATACTAAAAGAAAACACAATAATTTTTTTGGAATTTTTGAAATATTGGCCTAGTTCTCATGGCTTGAATAAACTGATTATTAAAGCCAAAATGCATGCTAATACATATATTATTTCGAAATTTTCTTTGTTGTGTAAAAATACGATGTCATAATATATATATATATATATATATATATATATTGGAGAGACTAGGTCGTATGCATTAAAATAAAAACATTTTTTTTTATAAACTTTTATTTCTTGACGAAAAAACGGGTGTTTTAATATTGGATTTGTATCTTTATGGTATAAAAATACAACCCGATATTAAGCTATTTTATTAAAAGTATGCAGGAAAATCAACAATATTTTTAAGGATTTTTTAGAATTTTTTTGAAAGGAAAACATTTTTTATTTTAAAATTTTTTGATGTTTTGACGAAAACCGGGTATTTTAATACTGAATTTGTATCTTTAAGGTATAAAAATACAAACCAATATTAAGCCATTTTGATAAAAATATACAGGAAAATCAAAAATAATTTTCAAGGATTTTTTCAGAATATTTTTTTTAATTTTTTTTTGATATATATCCACATATATATAAATAATATAAAACAATATAGTAAATAATATAAAATATTATGTGGGCTGGGCCGGCCCAACTAACTGGGCCGGACTCAGCCCAAAATGGTTGGGCCGGTCTTGGCCCAACAAAGTCTCCTTTCTTTGTCTGGGCCAGACCCGGCCCAGACAGCAGGAATGAGCCAGAATCAATCTGGCCCATCAACACATCATAACTGGGCCAGAAACGACCTGGCCCAGTTAGAGCAAACCATCAGTGCTGGGCCAGAACCGGCCTGGCCCAGCACTGGAAAACCAACGGGGGGGGAATTATTTTCCCCCTCCCATCCTCCTGCATGCAGCATGAATATTCTGCTTGCAAGAGGAAAAGCAGGCGAACAAAAGAGATCACGGGAGCAGAGGAGTGTACCTGGCGCAGAGGATATGGTGGCGGTGTCGCTCCTCCTGGATGACGACTGACTGCTTCACTGGCGGTGCTGTGATAGAGGTCGGTGGCGGTGTCGTGGCTCACAGACAGCGGCTCCAAACAGTAATGTATCTGCTGCAGGCGGTGGAGAAAAAAACGGCTTCAGTTCTTCCCTTCTCCGACGTTTTCCTCCTCCTCTGTTTAGGCTTACTTAGTGGTTCGTTCTTTTCGGTTCGTTCTGTTTCTTTGGGTTCGTTCCTCTCGGTTCGTTCTCTCTTCCTCTCTTTCGTTCTCTCTCTCTTCTTTTTGTCTCTCTCTCTCCTTGTCTCTTGGTTTCACTCTTTTTTCTTTTTTTCGTCTTTCTCTTTGGTTCTCCCTCCCCTCGGTTCGTCCTCTCTCGCGTGCTGGCGTTCAGTCTCCATTTATAGGGGGCAAAGGGAGCGGGGCCTCATCATGGCTGTATGGGGAGCGGGGCAGCGCCAGTCGGTTGGCCAGTGGGTGCGACTGGCAAGGCGCGGCTCCCCCGACTTTTCATCATGAGAGGGCGTGGGGTTTCGGGTTGTGGCAGGCGTTGGCGGAGGAGAGAGGCAGCAGCATTTAAAGAAGAAAAAACAAAATCTTTCTCTCTTCCCCTGCTGCACGTCCAGGGGAAGAAGAAAGAGGAACAGTGTCTCAAAACGACACCGTTCTGAGCTTTCTCTTCTTTTTTTTTTTTAAAACATGAAACGGCGTCGTTTTGGACAAAACGCGTCGTTTCATTTAAATGGCGCCAACACGTCAACTTCCAAATCAGCCCTCAATTATATTTTGTACATTTCAATTGCATCCCTTTTAATTTCCGTCTCCGCCGCTCTTGTTGGCCGCGTTTTTCACTTTGGTCCTTGGTCTTTGATTTATGCAATTTGACCCTCAATTAATCAATAAACTTCCAATTTCTTCAATTAGGCCCCTCAATCAATTCAAAACAGCCCCCTCTATCTTCGCGCCTTTTCCAAATTGGTCCCTGGTTTCGGATTTTCACAATTAAACCCCTAATTGGCCATTAAACTTCAATATTTATACAATTAAGCCCCTGATTTGACCTAATAAATTCCTAAAAAATATATTTTGGCCTCAGAACTTAAATTTCTTCTAATTAAAGCCCAAATTGACTTAAAAATCAATTTTTTTGCACTCAAATCCTCCATAAATTCAATTAAAAATCCAATTAAGTCCATAAACCTCTAAATTTGGACTTTTCTCCTCAAAAAATCAAATTTTCTTATCCACCAGGGCTCTCATCATTCAAGAATATATTGTCAAAAATCTATCTTTGTATTTTTAACCTCCTTGACTAATTTTTCTGACCAGTTTTTGGGCGCTTCATGCCTCCTGTTATTTTTCTAACCTCTTTTGGCTATTTATTTTATTTTTTGTGGGGACCCAAAAAATGGGTTACAACAACTTCATAATTATAGTAATGCATAGCTAATTTACATATGTTTGTGTTATATTGATAACCAATACAACTTTTGAATATGGAAGTTATGACATTTTTGAAGAACATATAATGTAACAAACTCTGAGTACAACAAATCTCAACATGGGATTGTTTTTCAAAACCAAATATAAGCGTCTAAAGGCAATTGTAGATGGTAATAGCGATCAAGGAGATGACATAGACAACCTATATAGCACCCTTGACACAAAAGGGGATGTAATGTATATAGCAAAGAAAAATGTTGTGGCTGCAAGGAAGAACACAACCTTCTCCAACATTTTGGATGCAGTAGGAAGCCTTTTGCCAATAAAGTGTGAAATGAAGAGAGTAGCGAAAATAATTAGAATAGCCAAGGATATCTTTTTTTTTTTTGGATTTGAGTAAACCCCACCCTCCGGAAAGCGTATTTTATGGGTCCAGGTGAGCAAGTAAAACTCCGGCTGTCCTAGGCTCTTACAAGAGATGCACGCCCTGACTCGAACTCAAGATCTGTTGATGCATGCCCTGACTCAAACTCAAGACTTGTTGTGCAGATCTCAAACTCTTTGCCATC
Source organism: Populus alba (assembly GCF_005239225.2). Taxonomy (NCBI): domain Eukaryota; kingdom Viridiplantae; phylum Streptophyta; class Magnoliopsida; order Malpighiales; family Salicaceae; genus Populus; species Populus alba. Next base: position 3,198,304 of record NC_133300.1, on the reverse strand, counting down.
ACGTCATGCCCCTTGAAGACAATAGCCAAGGATATCAAATTGATGGAATGACGAAATTCAGATTTGGTAACAACTTTGCACTGAATTGTACTCTGAAGTGCTTCCATGAAGCACAAATTCAAGAATACCTTCGGTAATTCCATTTCCAATTCCTGCTCCAGGCAGATCATATTGTTTAGTCGTGGCTGATTAATGGTGCGATAGGGTACTTGCAGCATTTTTGGTGGTAATTGTGGAGAAGGTGGAGGCTGTCTTTGTGGTGATCTGATTCAGAGGCAGTATTATAAGAAGAAGGTTGTGGCTGTGCATGCAGTGATTGCGATTCTAGATCAATATTCGGAGAGCATGATGATTTTGATTGTAGCTGAGATGTAGTTGGGTGCGAGAGTTGCGACATAGTGGCTGCAATTCAAGGGGCGAAAATCTTGATGATGGATGGTGTTAAAATTGACATGAAAGTCCCTTGCTAAAAAAGCTTGCGAAGACAAATATGTAATTGCTTGAAAAATTTTGAATTTTTCTTTTATATATATATAAAAATATGAAAGAGAATGAGGTTAGGATTTTTCATTATCACAGTATTATGAAGTTATTATTTTAAATTAAATATAAAACATTATATATAAACTAAATTAAAAATACTATTTTAACCTTAATAAATAAAACAAGATAAATATATTTTTTAACAACTATCACTTGTTTTTTTAAAATAAAAATAAAAATAAAAATAAAAACAATTCTTTCAATGATCATAGGAAATAAATGAATTAAATAGTAATAAATTTAAGCCAGTTCTAACATCTTAGATGATAAAGTTACCTTGATGGATGTTTTAGATACACTCTAAGTTCTTATTATGAATCTTTTATAACATCTAATATTTAGTTCTTAATCCAATAATTATATGATTTGAAGGGCATCGAGTGATGTGATCAATGATATTAAATTAACATTATAGAATCGGACCTCTCATTATAAAAATCAACGGAAGGCAATGAAGAATCGGACATCATTATAATATTCAATCGGGCCTCTTGGCAAGAGTGGCATTGCAAGAAAATACATCGGACAGAATTCCCATTTATATATTCATGTTCTTGCTTTGTTAAATCCTAAGCACAGCCTAGATTCAAACTGTTTATATTTAATCTGGAAAAAATCCTAAGCACAGCCTAAAATAGAATCCTGACTTCTTTGTACTATCTATTATTATGCTAGAATCCTGCTAGTGATAATATCACTTGTTTTTTTTTTTTTTTTTTTTTTTTAAAAAGATAAAAAAACAAAATAAAAACAATTCTTTCAATGATCACAAGAAATAAATGAACTAAATAGTAATAAATTTAAGCCAGTTCTAACATCTTAGATGATAAAATTACCTTGATGGATGTTTTAGATACTCTCTAAGTTCTTATTATGAATCTTTTATAACATCTAATATTTAGTTCTTAATCCATTAATTATATGATTTGATGGGCATCTAGTAATGTGATCAATGATATTAAATTAACATTATAGAATCGGACCTCTCGGAAGGCAATGAAGAATCGGACATCATTATAATATTCAATCGAGCCTCTTGGCAAGAGTGGCATTGCAATAAACTACGTCGGAAACTTCAAAACAGGGACAGAATTCCCATTTATATATTCATGTTCTTGCTTTGTTAAATCCTAAGCACAGCCTAGATTCAATCTGTTTATATTTAATTTGGAAAAAAAATTTAAAAAAAAAGATCCCAAATACAGAAATTGAGGGGTGTGAGCAGAAATAATAGGCTTAAGGCCCAGCTTGAAACGTGCTATTCGGCCATAAGCTGCAACTTTCGCAACAGAAGTTGGATTAAAGCCTTATGTATAATTTCTACCATTGAACTTCTCTCGGTGAATTAATGGTAAGAAATATTATCTCTAACATTGCTTGAAAACATATTAGGTGAAGAAATTAGTGCTTGATTTTTCCAAATTAATAAATAAAATATAGTTTCATTAAGTATATGGGACTGTCTCAGCTGAAACATAGGACTCGAAGTGCAAGGCTAGCTCGAGAAAAACCCAGAAATTTAATCCTAGCATAAGTCCAAAGAACATTCCCTGCCAAGCTTTTGAAACCAAAATTTGAGCTAAATTATTACAACTAACCAAAATGAAAACACAGCTTGTGGTCCTTTGGCAATGAATTCAGTGTGCTTGCTACAAGGCAACTAACCTTCTCTCCACATAATTTGGTTTTATAGTAGTTTTTACAGTTCGGAAAAACAAACTTTTTAAAAAACTATAAATTATTTGTTAAATATGAAATAAATAAAAGATAATTAATTTCAATGGGATGAAATTGTAAATCAAGTAATATCCAAGAGAGTAGTCAAAAACATTAATGGCTTGATTATTAAGGTTTCTTCATCAACTTCTACTCTAATATAAAATAGCTCATCACTTCTAGATTAAAAAATTACAGGTCCGATTGACTTTTCCAAACTCCAATATTCGGTTGTTGACTCTTGAGGTCCGAATCCGATTATCAACAAACTCCACCTCTTTCTTTTCTGCTGGTATAAATAAGCTGGCAATATCAGCATCACATGCATACTTTTTCAACAGTTTTTTTCGTTTCTTATAAATTATTTCCCAGTCTTCTCAAGCTTTATAGCATACAGCACAGGAAAACCATGGAGAATGGTGCTCGAGTTATCAAGGGTTTTATTCTTTCAGTTCCAGAATCTGTGTCCCGACTCTGCCATAGAGAAGAAGAAGAGCTGGTCAACATGTTCCATGCTAAGCAGGAAATGGAATGGCAGAAGACGCTTATAAGCATCTGCTTCACATCAGGACTTCAAATAGCCCTTCATTTTCACCAAATTACTGATTCCAAACTCGATTCCTTGCATTTACTCTCTATTCTTGTTGCAATTCTCTTTTCTTGTCTCTTTGTTTCACTTTTTATCAACCCCACCAAGTTTCCGAGGACATCCAAAGTGCTGGGTAAAGCTGCAGTTTTCCTGGCAGCCACCGTGTTTTTCATCACCATTTCAATCCCATTCCCCCCTAGTGTCAAGTGGGTTACTTGGATAATCTATGCCATTTCGTTGCTTGTTATTGCAATCTGCAATCTCTTCTACTAGAAACTGTTGGAATGTTGCCAATTATGTTGACATTGTCAAAGAAGGAGGCTTGTTGGTGGCAACCACCAACCTTGACTTTGGTAGCCACCATTGTTGAAGAAGAGAAGAAGTTGGCAGCCACCTTTGTTGAAGAAGAGATGAGTTTGGCAGCCACCATTGATGACAAAGGAGCAAGAGGAGCTGCCATTGATGCCTATAAAAGAGGCATGATCTTAGAGAGCAAAGTGTGAGAGTTGTGAGACATGTAGAGAGAAGAAGAGAGAAAGAAAGAGAAGGGCTGCCATCAGCAGCCCTGCTGCCTTAAGCAGCTGCTGCCCCATGTAGCAATGAGAGATGAGAGTTGAGTGGATGTGATCCTCCTCCATGTGTTGTATTCTTTCTCTATCTCTAATTAAAATGAACCTCTCCCGTGGATGTAGGCAATTTGCCGAACCACGTTAAATATTGTGTCTCAGTGTGCTTACCCCTCCGATGAGCAATCATCAGTACATCACCGGTCCCGGATTCCGCCCCATCAAATGGTATCAGAGCTTTTTGGTTTAAAGTGGTGTTTGATCTTTGCTTAAAAAATGAAAGTTGTTAAAATGGTGTTTTGACCATCCCACTGTGTAGAGGAGGACGATACGAAGCCACTGGTGAAAACGGCGTCAAAATCGGACGTCGGACATGGCCGCACTCTCCATCCCTCTCCGGCAAGGCGTCTACCCACGCACGCCAACGCGCCCCACGCGTCTTCTTCACCCGGATGAGTTGACCCGACCCATGTGAACAGTAGACATGAACAGTGACGTATCATGAACAGTGCCATGCAAAGGATGACGTCATCATGATGCAAGGATGACATCACATACACAGTCAGCAAGTCAATTGACTAGTCAACTAACATGTCAGCATAGCGGGACCCACCTGCCATGTCATCAGCCGCGAGCCGAGCCAAGCTGAGCCGAGTGGAGCCGAGCTGAGTTGGAGCCGAGCCGAGCCGTGAGCCGAGGTATAGGATCCAGTGTAGCTGATCCTACGTGCAACCGGATCTGATAGTGAATCTGAGCCGTTGATCAGGCCAGAATTGTTTTGATCAAATCTTAGCCGTCTGAAGTGCGATTTGGACGATTCAAGACATGTTTCCAGCTAATTTGATCATTCCGGATGCAATGGTACGGTCAGATCGTTGAGATTTGAGACCGAAAATGACAGTGGTGAATTATTAAAAAGAGATTGCCCGATCAGGAGGCATCTAAAGGTCATCATGGTGGTCGATGGAGATGAAGAAGAAGAAGGTGCACATGTTTATCCAATTATATGTGCCAAACTATGGGCCATGATAGGAGCCCTAGTTTAGACCGTCGCATAACGACAAACGGAGACACCTTAGAGAAGGTGTGAGAGCCATGAAAGGAGCTCATTTCAGAACGCTCCAGAGAGCGTGTGCTGAAGAAGCAAGATGACAATTGCCCACATAAATGGCAAAGGGGGTGATTGTTGGAATGTTGCCAATTATGTTGACATTGTCAAAGAAGGAGGCTTGTTGGTGGCAACCACCAACCTTGACTTTGGTAGCCACCATTGTTGAAGAAGAGAAGAAGTTGGCAGCCACCTTTGTTGAAGAAGAGATGAGTTTGGCAGCCACCATTGATGACAAAGGAGCAAGAGGAGCTGCCATTGATGCCTATAAAAGAGGCATGATCTTAGAGAGCAAAGTGTGAGAGTTGTGAGACATGTAGAGAGAAGAAGAGAGAAAGAAAGAGAAGGGCTGCCATCAGCAGCCCTGCTGCCTTAAGCAGCTGCTGCCCCATGTAGCAATGAGAGATGAGAGTTGAGTGGATGTGATCCTCCTCCATGTGTTGTATTCTTTCTCTATCTCTAATTAAAATGAACCTCTCCCGTGGATGTAGGCAATTTGCCGAACCACGTTAAATATTGTGTCTCAGTGTGCTTACCCCTCCGATGAGCAATGATCAGTACATCACCGGTCCCGGATTCCGCCCCATCAGAAACGAGCTTTACATGGCATATTTTTTTTTTTTTTTTCTGTCAGTGTTTGTATTTGTTCTTCGTCACAAGGCTTCCATTTGCATGTTGGAAGGTGTTGAAATTCAGTGTAATCACAGTGTTATATATAACCATTGATCAATACAACATATTATGGGCCATTCAAACTTTTTTTGGGCTTGCGTCTTTCGATTGGAGAATTTGATGGGCTAAGCCTAGTTACGGCTTGATTATTTTATATCTTGCCTGTCTTTGAGAGTAAACTTCTTCTAAAAATTAATTAGGGTTAACAAAACCCAACGATTGACAAAATTCTTAATTCCTATGGACACCCAGTATGGGGCTATCCTAACCTTCGAAAACTTATTTTTTTTTTTTTTTGACAAATCCTTCCAAACCATAGATGGCTTAATTTTTTTTAATTAATGTTGAGAGACAGCATATTAGTGGTTAACACAACCACTCATAGGAGGTTAAACTTAAAGTATTAGTTATAAATATAAACAATGAGGATTAAAAATACAAGTGCAATTAGTAAGCAATAACTATTTCTTTTTCTTTCCAATAATTTTGTATTATTTAAGGTTAAATTCTTAAAGTCTGCTGACATATCATCAATCTAATTAATAAACATCAAATCTCTAATTTGAATCACTTTGTATAGGAAAAAAAATACAAACACTCATTTTAAATAAATATCAAATCTCTTTCACAGAATTAATCTATCGGGATTAAGTTATTTCATTTACATTGAGATCAATAATTAGTGCCTTTTTGGACCAAGTCTAAGCAAACATAGGTAACATAAGACTCAAGCTTTATACACACTGGAAAAAAAAAAAATCAAGGCAGAAATCTTTACTCATTTTTAGCAATATCTATATTGTAAAACCTGAGAATAAAACTCTAGAAAAAATTTTAAAAAAAATAAATTGCTAAATGGGGTTTCTTTTTTTTAAAAAAAAGAGTTATGATCAAATTATAAAAAGACAGGAAAGGATGGACCAAACTATAATTAAAAGAGAATGAGACTATAAATACCATATATTCTCCCCTCCATGTGGCAAACTGTGCAAGGCAAGAAGGAGGGGGAAGATTTCATATTTTTCTCCACCAAAATTGAGGGAAAAACACCAAATTGTTAGGACATGCAAACCTTTAAACTACTAAGCCGAGAGAACGTACATTGACAAAGGAATTACCAAGGAAACAAGTGAAGAAATTGTGAGGAAAAGAGGAGGAGAGGGCCTACTACATGCAAGGAGCTAATTTTTTTTAACAAAATTTGAGTTGAAATCCAAATTTCATTAAGGTAAGGACCGTAGACCTAATTGTGAAAGCTAATTTGAAATTCGATTATGAATTGTTCACCAATTTCAGATTTTGTAAATTAGAATTCTTGAGCCAAAATTAAAGGAATTGCAGAATTTGTTAGAATGAAGTTAATTAAACTACTATAAGTTATTTTGAACATGAAATCATCAAAATTACCAAATAAAAATCAATGACTAAAGCACATGAGTGGCTGACCATGTGAGGGTTGAATGAAAGGAAAAGAAATTCTGAATTTGTACTTGATAAACCTTGTGATATGTGTTATGATGTGAACAATAAGTAAATGAGACAAACAATTGCATAGAAAGAAAAAGGGGACCTTCGTCCCATTAGGCCAAGTTTAGCCAAGAACAGGTTGAGGGGAGGGAGGAAGCGTTTTGGCATGTTATATGTTAAAGATGCATGAATAGTTGTGATAGGAAGTTTACTAGTAGGGAAAAGTATGGAAACTTGATAATAAGAAACTTCGTGAGTCAAATACGTGTGTTACATAAGGTGGAAAAGAAATTTATTAATAACGGACATAGCTTATGGTTTGGCTTAGAAGGAGTTGTGAGATGTAGAAAAAACATAGGAATGGTTGTGTTGAGAGAAAAATGGAAAAATAGGGATAATTGAAGGTTCATCTAATAACCGTTGATGAAAACTTGACAAATTCGTCACCTTGATTCTAAAGAGAATTCAAGCCTAAAACTAACAAATTTCAGGGAAAGGTTCTTCATAGAAGATGTCAGTTTTCCAGCGAATCCAACATCGCTTAAGTTAGAGCTCTAGAACTCCAAATATAGATAAATATCTGAAGAGAGGTCAACCTATCATTTTTGTTGGTAGATTCAATCAATTGATAAAATAGGAAAACTTAGTTGTATTGGGGGCAGAATCAGACTCCTTTCACTCAGAAAATATGTAGTGTCATATCTTAGAGTTCAAAAGAAAATAAGCTATATTGAAAACCAAATTGGTGATGATAGTTATAATTTAATAAAGAACAATGATCTAGAGAGAGATATATAATGGGAAACACAAGTCCAAAGGAAACAATTGTTAAAAAGAAGTCAACATTGCCTATTATTGTTGTTGTTATAAGAAATGTAACTGAGTAAGAAATAATGTGGTATACTTGTGGATTTATCAGGAACCGCAGGAGGGGCATAACAAAAACAATGGAACACAAGTCGAGCTTCTACAGCAGATAGGTGTTCTACACCTATATTTTTTACGTAACAATGATTTTGCTAATTTGCTAAATTCTTGAATTTTGTATATATGGGTGAAGCCATAAAAAGAAAGGATAAAGTAAAATAAATGAGAAATAAAAATTGAATTTGAGTAATTGATCTGATTAAGAATATGAGTTATATTAATGAATTTTATTGATAATCGCTCCTCGAACTTGATTAGCCGCTCCTTAATACAGAGGCTAATGATATTAGTAAGTTTTACTAACATCAGCATGATTATTCCTGAAAATAATTGATATTGAACTTGATTAACTAGTCAGGTAAAAATAATTAATTATAACAATTGATGATGTCAATATGGACAATTACATGAAACTTAATTAATTATTCCTGAAGGAAAAGCTAATGATGACAATAATCTTGGAGCACGGGCTGCAAAATCAGCCTTACCCTCACCTGTGCGTCCCAAATTCTACGCTACCTGAATATCGTCAACTGGAGGGTCGGCAAGGGTTTTCAGGTCTACACATTTTGGATCGGGTATGGACTTATGGGCGTGAATTTCCAGAATGGACTTCAAATGTAAGTTATTACAGACAGAATGAATACCCATGCCTATCAGATGCCATCTCTTGTGGAGTAAGTGGTATTATTGCCTTTCCGGTCTTTGAATTTGATCTACCCGAGTATTGCTGTGCTGTGCTGCAGCTTGTGACCATGGAGGAGAAACAGGATTTTGATTTGGAGAAGGAAAAAGTTTCACAGGCTCTCCAGGTTTGTTTAAATTATATTTTGAAGTTAAAAACAAGGGGAGAAAATCTTTAACGATGGATGATGCTGAAATTGCCATGGAAGTCCCTTGCTAAGAAAGCCTGCGAAGAAAAGTATGGAATTGCTTCAAAACTTTTGAAATTTGCCTATATACATATGTGTACGTAGATGAAGGAATTTGACTGTATGAAGCAGAGGATGTTCGATTGAAATCCGGTAAGCGGGTCAGATGTTCGATTACGAGCTTGTTTAGCATTGTAATAGTAGTTGTGGTTTATGATATTTTTATTTAGAAATATATTAAAATAATATTTTTTTATTATTTAAAAATTAGTTTTTATATCAGTATATCAAAACGATTTGAAAACACAAAAATTATTTTTAACAAAAAAAATCAAAATTTTTAAAAATATAATTTACACTACATTTCTAATAGGAGCTATATTAAGATAGAGAGTCAATGGAAGTAATAGTACCCAACACTAGTTTATTAGCTTTGGATTTGTTTAAATTACTCCTATGACCCCCAAAGTTTAAGATGTCATACATATTAATCCTTCTATGTCTATGATAGTTTTTGTAGAAGGACTAATACGCTCAAAATCAAAAATAGTGAGATCAAGTAGGAAAGGGGAAGGCGCAGAAAGTTATTGTACTTTAGGCTTCGTTTATTTACAGGAAAGTGAATTCCTTTTGGAAAGTGAATTCCGGGAAAGTATTTTCCGATGTTTGGTAATATTATGGAAAATGAAATGGAAAACACTTTCCAGTGTTTGGTTGTGTTATGGAAAATGAACTGAAAAATAATTTATTAATGAATTAATTTTTTTTTCAAATTTATCTAATATATATAAAATATTTAATCACTTACAATAAAAAAAAAATCTAAAATCTAAAAATATATATATCATATCATATATATAGAAATAAACTTGTGAAATATTTTTTACGTAAAACCTATTAATATATTTTTTTCAATTTTAAAAGCTTAAAATAAGTTTTTTTTTTTTTCATATGAAGAAAGCCAAATTAGTTTATGGTAAGAGTTATATATTTGAGTTTTTTTTTTTTTGATATAAAGAATTTTTTAAAAGATAAATACATACAAAAAATATTTTTATGGGTTTTTTGGATAAATATTTTGTTTTTGGATTCTAATGTCACAAAATATTTAAAAGAATGTTTGTTCTTGTATGGACTAGTCTCCTTCATATTATTATTACTATTATGTTCAAGAAACAAACGCACAAGACACAAAATTAGTGGAATCAATACAAGTGCCTGTTTGCACAAAAGCATTCACTCGTATTCTTCTGGAGAAACATAGCAAGATAGAACCATTACGAACAGATGAAAAGTTAATGGGAATTACATGTGTATCCGCTATTGATCTAGATCATAATTTTGTGACTTCATGGAGATATTTTACAACACTCTCTTCCTATGAACCTAAACACAAAATAAAGAAAAAAAAAGAACCATTTTGATATCACCATGTACCAGTGCCGAAGCCATACAACCTTCCTTTGCCAGTACTGAGCCACAAAATTGTAGATTTGAAGCAGCTTGTATGGTTTTTCATTCTATATGACATTCGGTGGCACTGAAGGTGGATAGGATCTTCGATTGGTGTTTCTCACTTTTCAAACTTCACCGAACGAAAATTTGCAGAACCCTGAGTTCCACGAGAATGGGAGTTCAAATCAAATTGGGTGGATTCATGTTAAGAAATAAACTAATCAGAATCCAAAAACCAGCAGAGGAGCAAGTTTAAACCAGCAAGATAAACCAATCCCCGTTCCCCCAGTTCCCCTCTTCTGTTCAGTTCCCCCAATTCCCCTCTCCTCTCTCGGTTGAGTTCCCCCAATTCCCCTCTCCTCATCCCTCTCTCACCCGACAGTTTTCTCCTCCTGTTTGCATCTCTCTCTTTGTGCTGGATTCGTCACAGTGTAGGGATGGTTGGGTGTTGTTGGGGATTTTTATCCTTTCAATAAGCTGTCGAATGGGCATGAAAAATGTGTGTTTTATGGCTTGATTTTGATGAGAAATTGGTTGGGTTTTTCTGCAGATATTGTACTATTTGTAACGGGAGGAGATGAAGAAGAAAACTGGGTATGAGAAAATAAATTGACAGGCAGAAACAAAAATAAAAGTTTTTTTCAGAACAGATAAACAATCAATGATTTTTTGCTATTATTCTTGCAGATCTAAAAAATATGAAGAAGATAAAAACAAACGGAGCCTAATATACAAAAATAATACAGAAATAGGGAAAAAATACCTGAAATGGAAGAGTGTGATTCTTCAAATCTTCTTGCTTTTTTCTGTTTTTGTTTTTGGACAGAGATGCAAAGAGGAGAACAACGGAGCCAAAGATTAGGAAAGTGTTTTCCTTTTGACAAGGAAAGGAAAACACTTTCCTGTGAGGAAAGTTAAATTTTTTGTTGGCGGGAATTGCTTTTCTGTTGACTTATTTTCTGCATTGTCACCAAACATGGGAAAGTGAGGAAAATGAATTCCTGGAATTCATTTTCCTTGAAACAAACAAGGCATTAATGTATTTTTATTTTATCTTACTTGCTTAGGTGTATTGTTTAATCCCAGCATTAAAAGATATTAATTTCCTTTTTTGTTCTTTTCAAACATTTTTTTAATTTTGGTTTAGAGACATCAAGAACAAAAACATATTTAATAGAAAAGATAGAAATATGAATATAAAGTAATATCTCTGAAATAATGATTTTGATGTGAATTTTTATATTTTTAAAATAAAAAAATACAAAAAATTCATGTATTTTTTGTTTTACTGTTATTGTTTTTCAATTCCGAGACAAAACACAAATATTACTCAGTGTTTTAACCTGACTTCTCTTAATCGCTAGTCTAAGACAGAATCCTGACTTCTTTGTCCTATCTATTATTATGCAAGAATCCTACTAGTGATAATATCACTTGGTTTTTTAAAAAAGATAAAAAATAAAAAAAATTCTTTTAATGATCATAAAAAATAAATGAATTAAAAATATATTTAGAAGTGTGGTTGTGATTACTTTTCAAAATATTTTTATGTAGAAATGTATCAAAATAATATTTTTTATTTTTAAAAAATTATTTTTTAAGATAAGCACATCAAAATAATCCAAAACATATAAAAAAATTTAATTTTTTATAAAATAAAATAAAATTTTTTAAACCACGTTCCCAACATTCTCTAAATATTAATAAATTTAAGCCAGTTTTAACATCTTAGATGGTAAAATTACCTTGATGGGTGTTTTAGATACACTATAAGTTCTTATTATGAATCTTTTATAATATCTAATATTTAGTTGTTAATCCAATAATTATATGATTTGAACGGCATCTAGTAATGTGATCGATGATATTAAATTAACATTATAGAATCGGACCTCTCATTATAAAAATCAACGGAAGGCAATGAAGAATCGGACATCATTATAATATTCAATCGGGCCTCTTGGCAAGAGTGGCATTGCAAGAAACTACGTCGGAAACTTCAAAACGGGGACAGAATTCCCATTTATTTATTCATGTTCTTGCTCTGTTAAATCCTAAGCACAACCTAGATTCAATCTGTTTATATTTAATTTGGAAAAAAAATTTTAAAAAGGTCCCAGATATAGAAATTGAGGGGTGTGAACAGAAAGAATAGGCTTAAGGCCCAGCTTGAAACGTGCTATTCAACCATAAGCTGCAACTTTCCCAACAGAAGTTAGATTGAAGCCTTATGTATAATTTGTACCATTGAACTCCCCTCGGTGAATTAATGGTAAGAAATATTATCTCTAACATTGCTTTAAAACATATTAGGTGAAGAAATTAGTGCTTCATTTTTCCAAATTAATAAATAAAATATAGTTTCATTATGGGACAGACTCAGCTGATACATAGGACTTGAAGCGCAAGGCTCAAGAAAAACCCAGAAATTTAACCCCAGCATGAATCCAACCTTTTGAAACCAAAATATGAGCTAAATTATTACAACTAACCAAAATGAAAGCACAGCTTGTGGTCCTTTGGCAATGAATTCAGTGTGTTTGCTACAAGGCAACTAACCTTCTCTCCACGTAATTTGGTTTTATAGTAGTTTTTACAGTTTGGAAAAACAAACTTTTTAAAAAACCATGAATTATAGCTTTTATAGCAATTAAAGTTTTAAAAAACTTTTTAATGAAATTCATGCAAAATTATGATTTGTATTGATCAACTAAATACTTTCAAAACGGTAAGTTGAAATAAAATACAACTTCAATTACATTAAATCTTAAGTTTAAAACATATTTTATGCTAGAGACTAGAAAAGCCTCTCGAACTTCACATTTTTCGTCTAAACAATTGTGATAAGTTTAGATGGAAGGACTTGATTAAGAAAAATTTATTTGTTAAATATGAAATAAATCAAAGATAATTAATTTCAGTGGGATGAAATTGTAAATCAATTAGTAATATCCAAGAGAGTAGTCAAAAACATTAATGGCTTGATTATTAAGGTTTCTTCATCAACTTCTACTCTAATATAAAATAGCTCATCACTTTTAGATTAAAAAATTACAGGTCCGATTGACTTTTCAAAACTCCAACATTCGGTTGTTGACTCTTGAGGTCCGAATCCGATTATAAACAAACTCCACCTCTTTAGAAAATAATTATGTTTAAGTTGTCATAATCAAATTTTAGCCCATTGACTTTTAATTTAATTTTTATAGGATTTAAAATGTAAAATTAAAAGATCAGAGATTTATTTTGATGAAAAGGGTGATTTGTCAACTTGTGTGAAAATTAAGGTCTATAATGTGCTTTTGTCATTCTATTTTTATCTTTGAGATAATTTTTATTTTTGAAATAATCATTACTTTCAAGATAATTCTTATTTTCAATATAATGAAAGTTGTCCGATTTCGAATTCGATTTTAATTTGAATTTAAAAAAAAAAATGAGTTTGATTGAGATTTTACTTCTTATAAGTGATATGACTCTTGTACTATAAATATTTATCACAGTCTAGGTAAAAGAAAAAGAAAAAAAGGGAAAAAAAAAGAGACGCAAGCACAACAGAAAAAAACCCAGAAAAGAAAAAAACTCAGGGAGGGGAAGCTAAACCCAGACACGAAAAAACCAGGGAGAGATCGGAGGAAAAACTGCTGAAAAAACAAAGGAGGAATCACAAAACCGGGGAAGAGGGCAAGCCACGAAAAAGTCACAGAACCGGGGAGGGAGATTATACAGAGGAGAGAGCAAATTTTGGCTAGCCACTGCACCTTCATCATCGTCTTCTTCCAGACCACGGTTGCACCCCCTTCCCCCTGAACCGACAGACACAAGGGCAACCAAGGCAGCATAAAAGAGGAGAGAAACCCAGAAAAATAACAAAAAAGAGAAACCTAGAAAAACAGAGCAAACAAAAACATACACAGAGAGAAGGAGAGGAAGGGAATCCAGTATACACAAATAATTGTTCCCGCTATTGCCTTAATCTCTGCAGATGTCCCTGTGTATAAGAAAACCCGATACAAAAACCCAGAAAAAAGTCGCCGGAACAACGCAAACACAACCCAAAAATACAGAACCAAGGCTGAAGATTCAACCCAGAAAGACAGAGTCAAGAACCAATAAAACGCAAGCCACAAACAGAGCAAAGAACGAGACCCAATTTCGAAAGGAGAAGCCAGCAACGTCCTTTGTTCTTCATCGCAAGGACTGAGAAAACAAAAAGAAAAGGAACAGCAGACGAACGGAGGGGAAGAGACTGAGAGGAGGAGGAAGAGAGTATTCTCCGGGCTTGAATTGTTGCTGTCGCCTGCGCCTTCGAATCGCCAGGTAAGGCTTTCTTTTTTTTTCTTCGTTTATGCACACTTTTTAGAAGTAAGAACAGGGGCGAAGGTAATTTAATTACCTTCGCCCTGTGCAGCGCACGCGTGGTCTGAACCATGCGTGCCTGCAGCCCAGCCGGGCCACTGGCTTGGGCCAGTGGCCTGGCCAGGCTAGCTGGGCCAAGCCCAGCCCATGTGGGCTGAGCTGGGCCCAGCCCCCAAAAAACGTATGCTGGGCTGGGTCTAGCCCAGCCCAGCCCCAAAAAAAATAAAAAAATAAAAAAATAATAAAAATAATAAAAAATGCATATGCATGAATAAAAATAATGTAAATTTATTGGTTTATTCACTGACGCCAGAGTCAGGAATAAAAGCACCGGTTTAAATTTATATTATTTTTATTTGTTGCATTTTATTTAGCTAGAAAAATAAAAATATATGTGCATGTGTAAAAATAAATTCATTGTTATTTATTTATTCACTGGCGCCAGAGTCAGGAATAAAAAAAATATTGATTTAATTTATTTTCTAGCTACGTAATATTTACCAACGCCAGAGTTGGAAATATTCGTAGTTGAATATTCACTGACGCCAGAGTCAGGAATATTATAAGCAAATTAACATAGCATAAATTAATAAACATTTAGCAATTTAAGACGAAACTAGCAATGCAGCCTGCCTCAGGCAGGACGTTTAAGGGGTGATAATATCTTCCCTTTTACGTAATCAGTCTCAAACCATAGAATCTCTGCTGACGAGTTAGGGTTCCTAGTGACCATAATACTAGGTGGCGACTCCTTAAACAAGAATATTCCCATCAAAGAACAGGATGCCATAAATCCGTTCTTTTCAAATATTTAAAGAAATTTTTAAGGCCGTCGCGATGTCGGGTGCGACATAAGTATAACAAGAAAATTTATTCTTATATATTTAATTATTTTATCTCAATTTTATTCTATTTTTGCATCATATATGTTTAAGTATTTCTATTAATTTTAATTTTTATTGTTGAATTTACCTTGTAATTAGTAATTGAATATATAGGAATAAATTTAATTATTTTCTCTCAATTTTACTCTATTATTGCATGATATGTGTTTAAGTATTTCCATAAATTTTAATTGTTATTATTGAATTTACCTTGTAATTAGTAATTGAATATATAGAAATAAATTTAATTATTTTATCTTAATTTTACTCTATTATTGCATGATATGTGTTTAATTATTTTCATTAATTTTAATTGTTAATTGTATAGATGTTAGCTTATATACAAGATTTTTGAATGGGGTGAATTGGTTGTGGCTATTGTCAATATTTGCAGGTTTGAAAACTTTGGGTAGTCTCCAGTGTAGGGGAGGTGTTGCCGAATTGTTTTTAACAATTGAATTTAATTATGTAATTTTTTGTATAAAATTGTGTGGATGCATAGAACAAAAACAACAGCTCGTCGCTCACATAGGGTCGCAACTAGTTCTTCTAGCACCGAGGATGACATGTACTTAGATGCCAATCAAGAAGAGGCACCTGCGCCATCTTCCAATGCTGCCTCTTTCAGCGCGGTTTCACAGAGAAGAGGCGGTGTGCTTTCACAGGGGAATCATTCTACTAGCAAGTACGAGACACAATGGAAGGACGACCTTTCAATGTAAGTTTGTTTTGGTTTTAGTTTTATTTTTTTTAATTATAACATAATTTATGAACAACTAATCAATATTTCATTAATTTAATTTATTTTAAGGTTCACAAACATTGAGGTCGCCCGAGTAATATCATCGGCGTTTAAATCATCGATGGAGATTCCATTATTTCAATGGAGTCGAGTATCCAGACATCCTGAATGGATACCGAATATCGATGCATGGTTTGACAAATTTGAGGTTGGTGTCAATTTCTAATTTCCAGCTTATTATTAATATAATTGTAAATTATTATTTTATTTTAAATAAATTACTTATACACAACACAAATTCGAGTGGGACAACGCGCATGACAATGTTGTGAGGAAGGTGTGGGAAAATCACGTGGCAACTAAGTAACATCGAAAACAATACAATTTGTTTTTTAAAAAATTATGTATTAAAATCTAATTTGTCACTATGGAAGTAGGTTGCGTGATTTTTGGTATGAAAGCACAAAAAAAAAGTAAAAAAAATGAAAGAGATAAAGGTCTCCAAGGCTGAAACAACATGGTGGTTTGGAGGGATTTCAAATAGCTACACATCCCGAAAGATATTTGGTTATAATATATTGAGCACGTGATGTTTGAACGGTTCCCATGACACTCATAGTCCGGTGCTGGCAACCAGAACCGACAAATTCATGGTTCTCTAACAACACACACCGGCGGCTCCGTTCCATATGCTACATGTGCAAAACAGATGGTAAGATTAATTTAAATGAAATATATCGTTAAATAATTTATTGTTACTTAATTAATTTTTTTTCTTATAAGCTATGTCTCTTGGATGTGAGCCGAGCCTAGTGGAGCTGTTTGTAAAGACGCATATGCGGAGTCAAGACCGCCAAAAAAGAATGCAACAGTTCGTTGACAATCGCGCTCAATACTTTGTGGTATGGTCGTTCAACCATTTTATTTCATAAGTTATTATTTTTATTAAATTGAATATAATGATTTCTTTTTTCATTTTCATGAGATTTATAATAGTCGGTTGAGAGAGAGATATGGGGACAATCCTTCGACCCATTCAGATTTCGATCTGGATTTGTGGATGGAGGTAGGATCATTCGGTGGACCTGATAAAAATCAGGTGTACGGGCTCTCCAATACTACGGCCGAGAACTTGTGGGTGGCTCGTATTGTTTCAACCGTTGGGAGCTTTCAATCAGTATCGAGCACCTAATATAAGGAGTTCTTGGCCTTGCAACAACACACAGCTCATCATCTCACCGAGAAACACAAGCAACTCTCAATGAATTATGAACAACTTCACCAATTGGACATGAGCTTGACATCACAAAGTGGTGATACATGTGCGCCCCTTTTTTGGCCGTACGGTTTTGGGAACAACCAACCTCCACCTCCTCCTCCTCCTCCTCTAGCTCCGCCATTGTGCTAATTTAATTTTTTTTTGAAAACATATTCAATTTGTAATGAATATTATTTAACTTTATTTTTTTATTTTAGATGTTTAATAAAATTTTATTTGCATAATAGATTTTTTTACTATTAATTTTTATAATTTTATATTTTTTATTCTAAATATTTTTTTTTTAAAAAAAACACATACCGATGGATTTATAGACGACATATATCCATCGACATATTACAAAGAGGGAAATGCCACACTCACTTATGAATTTACAGACAGATACCGTCCATCAACATTTCATATAGAGTGGTAGAAATGCACACTCACCGATGAATTTATAGATGAATAGAGTCTGTCAGTATATCACAGAGAGGTGGAAATGCACACTCACTGTTGACTTTGCCGACGGACAGGGTCCGTTAACATTTTACCAAGAGCTAAAAAATATTTACTGGATATGCCACTATCACCGATGGAATAAATCCATCGGTATATTTCTAGGGGGAATTTTTTTTTGTGAGCATTTTCCGTCTGTAAAACCATCGGCAATATTTTTTTTTACCGACAAATGTAGCGATGAAATGTGGTATTACCGATGAAAGGGATGCCGACAGATACTTTTCGTCAGTAAAAAATTTAACGACGGAGTTTGAATCTTACACCGACGGATTATATTCGTCGATAAAACTGTGAAATCTTGTAGTGGGAGATAACCCAGAATTGGGTTATGAGACTAGTCATCAAGACTTTGATACCATGTTAAAAACTATTTCAACTCAATAGCTTAAGCTGTTAGGTGATGTTTCAATATATGATTTATATTATTCTCAAACATTAATATTCAAGAAAGTGTTAGAAATTTGTTTTAAAAATAGATTAATAGGTATATTTGAAACTAATTTTTTTTTAAAAAAAAGTTTCACTGTTTGAATTTTATTAGTAAGTATTCTCTAATGAAAATTATTTAACATAGAATAAAAAAATATATAGATGAATGAAAAAAATATTTTTGATTGGCATGTTTTTTTGTAAAATCTTCAAAACTCTTTATCCCAATTTGAGAAAATATAAGATAGAACCAGCAAACGCGCTCCTGTTCAGTCTACATAAACAAGGTCTACAGAGTACTTTCCTTTAATCTCCTAAATTCTGTCTGGTCTGTTAACACATAACAGAGATTTTGGGGTCTGCAACCCCTAGCCACCTTGTGGGTTTGCTTGGAGCTCTTGGGTAGTGTGATCGAGTCGTCAGCGTAATATTATTAAAAGCCTTCTCATCTAGAGGTTAACACATGATGGATTGACCCTGGTGAGGAATACAGGTTAGATGGCCATCAAAATTCCGGGCCGGCAAGCAACTTCTCCACTTCCTCTCTTTTTAGTCGTTCTAAAACACCCATTTTCTAATGATAACCAGCTGTATAGATTTGGGTGTTAGAGAAGACTTGCCATTAATAAAAAGGAGGCATCAAAGGAAGAGCGTTGTCTGTTTACTTTTTCCTCTTGAGGCATGTGCATTACGCCACTTCCTGGAAAGCAATGGCTGGATAGGATGCGAATGTTAATTTGGGAAATAATAATATTATTTATCGGATTTGGAAAGCAGGATGCGAAGACAGCTAAGTAGGTAGAGAGAGAGAAAAAAAAATTGTCTTGACTCTTGATAGCATATAGTCCTATTTGTTTTTGTATTTTAAAAATATTTTGAAATTTTTTTATTTTTTTATATGCTTCTAATTAATATTTTTTATATTTTCATATTATTTTGATGTGCTAATATCAAAAATAATTTTTTAAAAAATAATAATAAAAAATATTATTTTGATGTATTTTCGAGTAAAAAATATTTTGAAAAACAACCGCAACTACACTTTCAAATACCCTACTTTCTTTGTAGAGAAATATTTCTTAAAAGTCAAATATTTGAAGGGACTCAATATTTTCTTAAAAAAAAAAGAAGAAAAGGAAATTTCAAGTGAAGTGTGAATTGGGCGAAGAACTCATGTATGATGGGTGTTAACTTAATCAAGAGGAGGCTAGCGGGAGTATAATGCCATAAGAAAATTAAATTAAGAAACATCTCTATTACATAATTATATAAATTACATCTTGAATTTCACTTAATATTTAACAGTTTAAGCTATTAAACTGAGATAATTATTTAATACGATATTAAAATCTTAATAATTAAACATTTATGAGTTTGAGTTCTTTGACAATCTAATCTTCTTCTGTAATCTCAAATGATTTGGTTATAAGTTTGAGTTCTTTGACAATCTAATCTTCTTCTGTAATCTCAAATGATTTGGTTATTGTAGAACCGATTCATGGTATGGTGGGGTTATGAGTGGGTGGTTCCAGACACCATTGATGAACTCTATCATCAATGGGAGAATATTTATTAGTGGGTAAAAAGCAAAGGGTATATATATAGCTACGGTTTCTACTTCTCTACTGAGTTTGTTCTTACAACTCAATCCTTGCTCTTTTTTTATAACAATTGCTTGTGGATGATTAATTCCATTTAATGTTTTATTTTGTTCCGAGGATAAATTTGAGGGGAAAGATAGAGAGGTGAAGAAAGAAAATCTTGATTTGATATTTTCGGTCACAGATATCATTGATCTTAGCTTCCTTGTATTCAGGTCGGTGAGGAAAGTTGGTGTTGGCTAAGAGCCTTGAGTTTTTTTTTTAATTTGATTTGATTTGATTTTCAAAGTTTTAGGTTAATTAAAATGTGTTTTGGGATTGAAATAAGTTTATGAAGATTGTTAGAGTATATTTTAGATGTTTAGAGTGAAAGAGGTTGAAAATTGATATTTTAGATCCAAACTGTAAGCCTATAATTTTCAAGCAAAAGAAGGTTGTTGGAAATTGTACTAGAAGATAACACATGGTCTATTCAAGCAAGCGGCATGTTGATTATTGTATGATATTTTATTGCAAGTAATCCCGAAGAATATAGTGTAACTGATTATTAGATCCTTGAGTTTATTTTGTACAGGTTACTTATTCAAGTATTGTAAATTTTAGGGTTATTAAAATTTTCTATAATTTTTATTTTTAAAATTTATAAAATTAATTAAAATATATACAAGTTAATCCAGATACTTAGATTAATAAAATATATATTAAGGCCACTGTACCTTCCCCGTCTAGTGGCACTTGTTTTTTAAGGCCTAATTAGGCGTAGCTTGTCTGCCTTGTCCATTGCCCTCTTTAGTTAGAACTTAGAGTAATATATTGATTAAATATGTTTATCTTGTTTGCATCTTGACTCTAACTATAACATCTTGATTAAATGATTTTCAATTATCAAGTGGTCTAATTCCAGCCAATCTTGAAACTCACGTACCAATAAAAATGAAACAATTTATCATGTTCTTAGTAGTTTCTTGTCGGAATTTTTTTGTACTTCGTCTCTGTTGGCTTTTCGATGTAATCAAAATGTCAATGATGATCACTTCTATGATGGGATGGGAAGTCAAATTTAAGAAATAATAATAGTACAGAATTATAGGAGATGACTTGTGACCATCTATAAAGGCAAATAGTTACCTGCATAAAACCATGTACCAGAAAAGGATAGATAAATTCATAGCTTCATTTATTGCTAAAAATGGCCCCTCCCCTTCTTGAAAAATTGATGGAATGCGCTCAGGCAATTGAAGATGGTGATCTGAAACATGCAGATTCACTCTTCAAGGAAATCGGACTCCAAAGTTCCACCGAAGCCAATTTAGCCACAAGAAAAGTTGTCAAATACTTCGCTGAAGCTCTTGTTCGGCGACTGTATAAACTGTATCCTCGAAATCCTATGCCGTTGGTACGTTTCAGAGAAGATATGGACATCCTCGGTTGCAAATTCGAACCTTTCCTCTCGTTTGCTAGCTACACCATCATGCCTCCCTTCTACGATGCACTGCGTGGAAAAAAACAAGTTCACATTATTGACTTTTCCGTTGCGGTGGATATCTGGCAGCATGCTACTCTGATGAAAGTGCTTGCAAGCGAGCTTGGTAGCCGGTTGTCATACCGGATAACTTTCGTCGGGCCAAAATTATCAAAACATCTTGGGTACCTCAAGTTAATTAGTTTGATCCTCACTAAAACGGCTGAAAACCATCAAATTGATTTCGAGTATGGAGAATATCTTGCTAACAGTGCGGGTGAGATAGTTGGAGCTACTCTCCAACTCGGCAGAAGAAGAAAGGGAGAGGCGGTGGTAGTGGAATGGGAATTTGAACTACACAAATTGCTTGCAGTACCCAGTGCAGTATTCAATCTGGTGATGTCAAGATTGAAGGACCTCAAACCAGAGGTCATGGTAATTGTCGAACAGGAAGCGGATCATAACAGTCCAGATTTGATGGACCGCCTCGGCAAATCATTCAAGTATTACTCTGTTATGTTTGACTCCCTCGAGGAGGATAAATTTGAAAAGCTTGAAGATTATAGAGTTCTATGGGAGAGGAATTTTAGGCGCCAGATTAGCAAAGTGGTGGCTCAAGAGGGCATCGGCCATGTTGAGCGACATGAGACATGGGCTCAGTGGCGAGACAGACTGTTTCGAGCTGGTTTTCATCCTGCTCGCATATTGTTCCGTGAAACTATGTTTTTTAATAACAAGACTAATCAATACAGAATAGAAGAAAAGAATCGGCGTCCCCTGCTCTGCCGGCTCGATTACCCTTTCGCTATCTCTTCGGCTTGGAAACCTGACCTAACTCACGATGGTGAGCACGCTGCTTCCTACAATTACATCTATCAGAGTCTCTACTGATTAAGAAACTTTGTTTTTTAATGTACTAAATATAGCTTTGTTTCATGAAGTAATTATTGAAATGCATGTTTTTCGGCTGCGGTAATAATAATATTGACCATGCAGAGTCAATAAGCATGGAGATAGGTGACCTAGGATCTATGCTGGGCAGTTTTAACATAGCACAAGATGCCAGTCGGGAGTCCGGGAAAGCAAGCAAGTCTGTATCCCATGAAGACGACGCAGATGATGCTACTATCATGATGAGAGGAAGAATTTGGTCGACAGAGGTATCGTTTTCTCTATTTCTGTCATAATGGAAAAAAAAAAAAACCCTTTATTTTATGGTGTATTGGTCAAATTTGTCCCCTTCGTCAAATTGATAGTTTCCATTAGATTGCTTCATTAAGGGAGTCAATATGGCTTTAAATCATATTTGCATTCTAATGAAAAGATTATAAAGAAATTATCAATTGGATGAAGTTAGAATAAAATATGTTAGAGCATAATATAAATTATATCTTGCTATCTCACTTAACAGCTAATAATTTAGGTGAGATGGTTCTTTGACATTGTATCGAATCAATCTTGATGACCAAACAGTTACGAATTTAAATCTCAATATCTTAATTCTATTTGATAAAAATAAAGCATAATATAGTATAGGTTTATGCAAATTTTAATCCTCAAGAACTTTCACTTGAGCTGATAAATCATATCTTGAGTTCAAGCACCAATGGCTTTTACTCAATAAGTATGTTTTAAAGAATAATATAAATCATATATTGAGTTCAATCTCCAATGGCTTTTATTCAAAGAGTGTGTGTTAGAAAATAATATAAATTATATCTTGAGTTCAAACTTCAAGGACTTTCACTTAAGAAGAATTATATCTTGAGTCCTCAACTAACAAGGCTTAAACCTTTTTTTTTTTTGTTTTTTTGGTGAGATTGGTTATTTGACAAAATATGATGGCAATTCGGTAAAATAAAGACTCTCACTTAATTTATTGTATTCTAATGTTAGTAAATAATATATAATTATTCATTAGAGTTCATCCTACTTAGAATTTTGGGCGATGAACATGATATGTAATGATAAAAAGTGTTAGTGAATGATACAAAATCATTAATTGAATTTTTGATATTTATGTGCATTATTTTTTAGCCAATTTTTAGATTTAGATTTTGATAATTTCCATTTAGTTAGAAGAAGCCGTTTGCACCGCATAAACAAAATAAAATTTCATAGGTGTTATTATAAAAGTGTTTTACTTCGGTCTTTTATTGTACCTCAATTAAAAGTTCATATTATTCTTGTTGCAGTGCTTCTCAATTAACCAGATCGCTGCTTCAGCTGAGATATTTGACATATTAGAATATGTATGTCATGTACATGATCTGCCGATGGCTCTAACATGGATTTCAGACAGGAGAGAGGAAGATACAAATTCAAGAGAGAGATTTAGGCTGCACATCGTGGATACTGCTTGCTTTGTTAATGATGTAGGAATGAAAGGTTTCGTTGAGGCATGTGTTGAAGGACCTCCTCTTGAGGAAGGGCAAGGGGTAGCTGGAAAAGCACTGCAATCAAAGATGCAATTTGTCCCTGACGTTGCAGACCTTGATGCAATCGATTATCCATTTCTTCATGTTGCATGGGAGTTTGGCCTTCATGCTGTTCTTGCAATTAAGCTTGCAAGCACCTACATGAGTACTGTTGATTATATATTAGAACTCGTTTTCCCTCTGGAAATGAGAGAAATTTCAGAACAACTGGTATTGATGAAGGAAATCATATTAACCTTGACCGAAAACTGTGGGAATTTATGGAGACTTTGGGGTAATAGAGCTGGGATTGAGGAGGCAGGGAAGTCTGATGAAACAGCAGCTATTGTTTCTGGCAGCTCTCCACAGGGGTTTTCAGATTTTGGCGGTTTGAATACAGAAGATATAATCATTGCATTGGATTGCTGCTTGAGTGATGGGCATGATGAGCAGGTACTTTTTTTAACTCTATCTCGGTCACTATAATAGCTTGGTGAATTGTTTTGTTGATCATATTCTACGCGTATATTATGCCAGATTTGCTTGCAAATTCAGTAAAATTATCTAACATTACTTGGCTATCTCTTATAAGGAAATGGAAGGACAAACTGTTGGTATTGGGGAACACGCTCGCACTACTGGCATCACATTGCCCAAAACTCCCCGTTGGGCTCGTCCAAGAAAACCTCCAAGTTCCAATAAATTGAGATCCAAGGTGTGGATAGACTTCTATAAGTTGAAAGATGAGAACGGTGCAGAATGGGCCATCTGTAAACATTGTGAGAGGAGGTATCGAGGTGAAAGCACTAGGGGAACTACAAATCTACGTAAACACTTGAGAATTTGTCCAGAAGAGAGAAAGAGAAAAGCAGAACAGCAAACACTTGAGAAATTGTCCAGAAGAGAAAAAGAGAAAAGCAGAACACCTAAAGATCAGCCTGTGCCATTTATGGTGATCGAAGCGGACAGCCTAGAGCATTTTGAGTTAATCGACAACATATTTTCACCTTCATTGGACGAGACTTTAGATCGCATAAAGTCTAGTTCAAGAAAGCAACAGGGAAATTCAGAACATCAAATGCCTAGACATCAGGCAGGTCCATTTAAGGTGATCAAATCTACGAGTCCAGAGGATTTAAAGTTAATCAACTACATTTTTTACTCATCTTTGGATGAGAGGTTAGATTTCCTCCCCTCTTCCAAGTTACTATATGTATTTTTTAAAAAATAATTTGAACTTCTTGTATTGTGAACCGTGTCTTTTGTCAGTGAGATTGTTGTTCATTGCAACCATAATTATTTGACTTGGAGTCAATTGCGCACACTAAGACCACAGACATGGCTTGATGATAACGTAATTTCTGTCATGTCTGATGCCCTAACCTTAGCTGAGAGGAGGAAGAAGAAAGGTTATATAAATTGGTACCTTCCAATTTTTTTTTCGGTAATCTTTCCTCTATCTTAATTCCATGTAGTATAATTGGTTCGATTCAATTTACCATGTAGTCCTACTTGCAAGACATAATTTCCTTAGAAATACATACGCATTCGTAAAACAGGAGTACGCATATGATACATCCGAGTGTATCTCTTTTGCAAAGAAGAACATGTTCAGGAAAAATTATATGTCTGCTCTGTTCAGCTGTGAGAAGGTAAAGTCTGAATTTCGTGGAGTCCAATTCATGCATTTCCATGCTTAGTTGACCCATTTGAAAGGTGACATGCAACCAGTTAACCACATATGGTTGCAGATGTATGTTCCTGTCTTTGACAAGGAAAGAAGACACTTCTATCTCTTTGTTCTGCATATAAAGAAGCAAGTTGTTGAGATTTGGGATTCATTAGCTAAATCGAGTGGAAGTTCCGTCAACAAGAGATTGCCTAACATAGTAAGTGCTAGCACCCTTCGAGCTGCCTTGTCTTGTCTGCTAATTTAACTATTCTTTCCTTCTATTTATGCTTACTTCCACTTGTCAAAAAACTATTTCATTCATAAGCTTTAGCATTTAGATTAGACCTAATAATTGGTTTCATATTAAATTTTAAACTTGCATAAACTTATCGTTGTTTTTGCTTAAATTTATTAAACTAATTAGAAAATATAAGAGTTGTAGGATTCAAATTCTTGATAACTTGGTCTTGAGGCGAAATCCAATAATTAATTTCATGTTATTCTCTAACACCAATCATGCTGCGATATTTAAAAAAATAGTTGGCCATCCTGGATATCCTATTCGAAGATGATATACAACAGAACTACCCTGATGGCTGGTCATTTGCAAGTTTTTCAGTGGACAGATCACCAAATGTCCCACAACAAACCAACGGGTAAGAGCATATTTCTGGCTGACAACATTTTGATTTGATTGCCAAGCATTAAGAAAATTTACACTCTAAATACATTGTAAATGTGATTTCTCTCTATGCAGATATGACTGTGGGGTTTATGTTATCAAGTTTATGCTAGCACCAGAAGAAGCGACACAACCTGATTTTGTTGTAAGATTCTCACTCTAATGAGCTCTTTAATGTCACGACTCTGTCGCATTCTTTCTAATCTTTTGACTCTGACACGCAGTTTGACAGCGATACGGAGAGATTGGATGTGGTGTTGAGATTGCTCGATGGTAATGTCAACTCATGCAGAAATGAATTGGCTGCTAAGGCTGAGGCATATTATCTAAGAAGTTCAGGAACCAATGACTCCTTGAGAACATGTGTCCCGAAAATGGATTAGGAGACAACACACAAATATAGTATGTTGAAAGGAATCAATGCTAACGTAAACCAAATGTGACTTTCAATTGTTGTAAACAACATAGTGTGTTTGGTCTCTAGGGAATAAAATTGATTACAGAGAACAGTCCATACTTGCCTTGCCTCTCCTGATTAATGTCTTGCAAAAATTCTTTCTAGGAACACGTACGCATATTTTCTGCTATAGGAACATGTTTTCTCTTTCAGCCACGCCAATATAATTAAGGGTTAGTGGCCAATCACATAACCATATATTAAACAGCAAAGATATCAATATTGCCTGCAAGTATAACAGTTTGATCTTAATGTTAAACAGTTTTTCAATAATAATGTTCGGATAAAGACATCAATATTTCCTATTTCATTTTTATTCACTATTAATGTTCGGATAAAAAAATCTCTAAAGGGGTAAATATCCAAAATATTATTAGAAATAATTTGTTATTATTCATTATTAATATTGGGATAAATAAACCCAAAAGGGGTTAATATCCAAAATATTATTAGGAATAATTTGTTATTATTCACTATAAATTTTTGGATAAAAAAACCCCAAAGGAGTTAATATTCAAAATATTATTGTGAATAACTCGTCATTGTTCACTGTTAATATTTGGATAAAAAAACCTCAAATGGTAAATATAAAAATATTTTTCTAAGAATAACAAGTCATTATCCCTCAATAATATAAGGGCAAATAAACCCATGAAAGGTAAATGTCCAAACTATTGTTAATAGGAATACAACTTGTTTAGTTTTAACATAAGGGTGGATTTATGCTTGAAATTTTATGTAGAACGATTTTATCACACATCCTTGGAAGAAGCCTCAATTATAATTGGAGACATTTCAAATTTTGATTCCACAATTTATGAGCCATAGAAAATATGAAATACTAAGGCAAAAAAGGGTTTTTCAAGCACTTTGAATTTCTTTAGATTTCTAACTTAGTTTTCTTTCTCTTCTTTACGATTTACGAGTTGTGAGCACTTAAAATATTAAGGAAAAAAATGAGTTTTTAAGTACATTGAATCTCTTTAGATTTCTATCTTAGCTATCTCTAAATTTATAAATTCTAAATTTATTTCAAATCAAACATAAACTTCAAGAGATCTGCACCGTTTCTCTTTGGCACTCCACAGACATATCTAAAGATATGATCCGTATTGGCCAAGGGTTCTTTCCCTTAGACTTTGAACCCTAGTTCATTCGTCAGAGTAAACTTATCCTAGAAAACTGATGAGATTAGAGAACATCAACACCATAGTAATTATAAGGCAAACCAAACACCAAGCAGCTTACTGCACCGATTGGAGATATGAAAAAGAGATGCTGGCTTTCACAGGTTGCCATCACATTCTTATTGAAACTGAGAATAAGGAGTTAACGGAATAAATGGAGTAGCACACCGGAGAACAAAATTATCAAAGGCACAAAGCAGTGATTTGAAGGGTTTTGCCCCATGATTACAACAGAGATTAGTTGCAGTGTTTCTTGAGGCGATGGGATTTACTTCTGCAGGGAAAAATTATGGTCGCGACGGAATTAAATCACTCGTAGCTCATTTCTCTCTGGAAAAGGAAGAATAATTGGAGCCAAATAAGGACTGCCAAAACCAGCTAGCTGCCAATTATCTTTCCGAGCCCCCATGTCCTAGCCCCCCCCCCCCCCCCCCCAAATTCTTTCAGGAAAATGGAGACCAGTGCTCGAGTTATCGGGGGTTTTATTCTTTCAATTCCAGAATCTGTGTCCCGACTCTGGCCTAGAGCAGGACAACTAGAATCACAGCAGCTACCACCTCCCACCATGAACGAAGAAGAAGAGCTGGTCAACGCTAAGCAGGAAAAGGAATGGCAAAAGTTGCTTATAAGCACCTGCATCACATCAGGACTTCAAATAGCCCTTTATTTTCACCAAATTACTGATTCCAAACTCGATTCCTTGCATTTAGTCTGTATCCTTGTTGCAATTATCTTTTCTTGCCTCTTTGTTTCACATTTTATCAACCCCACCAAGTTTCCGATGACATCCAAAGTGTTGGGTAAAGCTGCAGTTTTCCTGGCAGCCACCGTGTTTTTCATCACCATTTCAATCCCATTCCCCCCTCGTGTCAAGTGGGCTACTTGGATAATCTACGCCATTCCGTTGCTTGTTATTGCAATCTGCAATTTCTGCTACTAGACACGAGCTTTACATGGCATATATCTTTTCTGTCAGTGTTTGTATTTGTTCTTCGTAACAAGGCTTACATTTGCATGCTGGAAGGTGTTGAAATTCAGTGAATGGATCACGGTGTTATATATAACCAGTGATCAATATAACATAATATGGGCCATTCAAACTTTTTATGGGCTTGCATCTTTCGATTGGAGAATTTGATGGGCTAAGCCTAGGTAGAGCCTCATTATCTTATGTCTTGCCTGTTTTTGACTAAGAGCAAACTTCTTCTACAAATTATTTAGGGCTAACAAAACCCAATGATTGACAAAATTCTTAGAGACCGCTTCTCAAAAAAAAATTTATATTTTTTATTAAAAATTATTTTTTTATATTTTCATAAATAATATACTGATTATAAAATAATTTTTTAAAAATAAAAAAAATATTTTGATATATTTATAAGTGGAATATCATCAACTAGATGGTCGGCTAGGGTTTTCACGTCCAGACATTTTGGATCGGGTATGGAATTGTGGCTATGGGTGTGAATTTCCAGAATGGACTTCAAATGTAAGTTATTACAGACCGAGTGAATACGCACACCTATCAGATGCCATCTCTTGTGGAGTAAGGGGTCTTATAGCCTTCCCGGTCTTTGAATCTGATCAAACCGACTGTTGCTGTGCTGTGCTGGAGCTTGTGACAAAGGAGGAGAAACAGGATTTTGATTTAGAGACGGAAAAAGTTGTCCAGGCTCTCCAGGTTTGTTTTCATTATATATATTCATTCAGATTTTGTTGAGAATAGCACTCAATTTATTGTTGTTAGAAGACTACCACAAAGCAATTCACTCAAATTATCTGAAATATAAGACTTACAAAAAGATAGATTGAAACAAAACAACCCACTTCACTTTTTATACGGTAAATAGAGAAAGAAAACAGTTAGAAGGCTAGTAGGGACAATTTCAACAATAACTCTAACAACCTAACAGCCCCAACAATTATAATCAGGAATTAAGAGAATAAAAAAGGGATGAAAGAGAGTGTTTCTGAAGTGACACTAAATTATAACTTCAATCCAAATTTTGATAGCATAACTTCAATCCAAATTATTTTTGCCATAATTATTTTTGCAAAGAGACATTGGTCTTATTTGATGGTATTGTAAACTCTGTATAAGCCCAACTGTTTGCAGGCTGCCAATTTACAGATCAAAATTAGGTTGTCTTTTGCTTTGTCTAATATAATTTTTTTCCCAGTGGTTGAATGAGGTTCAAAGAGCTAGCTGCCTTAACTGAAATCGCTGATGTTACCAGAGCTGTCTGCCAAACACACAGATTGCCACTTGCTCTGACATGGATTCCCTGGGGACGTCATGATATTTTAAAATTAGGTGATATATGTTTTTGGTGGTCAGCTCAACTTGCAATAGAGCGTAAAGCTTGTTATGCAGACGAGGAGATGCAAGGCTTTGTGTATGCTTGTGAGCAGCTATTTCTGTACCCAGGGCTAGGTGCTGCTGGACAAGCCTGTGAAACATGTCTTCCTTCCTTTGAGCCTGATGTGAAGGAAAAGCATGTAAGTGTGTATCCTCTTGCTCATCACGCACGGAAGTATAATTTGAATGCTGCGGTTGCAATCCTGTTAAGGAGCACTGGTGATGATCATATCTATATATTACAGTTCTTTCTCCCTATCCTCGTGAAAGAGAGTTCAGAGCAGCAAGACTTGGTTGAGAAACTGAAGCTTACAATAAAGCAAACTTGTAAGAGCTTGACAATGGTTTCAGAAAAATCATCCATCAGGAAACAAGGCTCTAAAGTTAGTAAAAACAATGAAAAAATTGAATCTGCTCCAGATCCTGATGGTGATATGTTCATCATATGTGCTGGTAATAAACGATGAAAGGTATCTGAAGTGTGGAAACATTTCGAAAAGGTTAAAGACAAAGAAAATGGTGCAGTATGGGCCATATGTAAAGGATGTCAAAAGAAGTATCCAGGGGAAAGCACGAAGGGAACTTCACATCTACACAAACACTTGAAAAGTTGTTCAAAAAAGGGACAGAGAGATGCAAAACAACATACATTGCCTTCTGATTTGGGAGGGAATTTCGTGTTTGATCAAGAAAGGAGTCGCCTTAACTTTGTTAGAATGATTATGAAGCTCGGATTTCCATTGGATATGGTTCAAAATGAGTTCTTCAAAACTTTTGTCTCCGATCTGCAGCCAAAGTTTCAACTCTGTTCACAAGACATTGTACAGGCTGATGCTCTTTCTATTTACAGACAAGAGAAAGAGAAACTACTGAAATAAATTGATAATCTCTCATCTCTATTCAGTATAACAATTGATTTGCAGTCATACGATGATAACAAGATGTCCTGCTGCTTGACCATGCATTTTATTGATGATGGGTGGAGGATGAATAAGAAGATTTTGGCTTCCAGGAGTATAGAGCATGATTATATGAATGAAGCTGTGAAAAATGTGCTTGTGGAGTGGAACATCATTAAGAAAGTGCACTTCATGTTTGCAGAAATTGCTCCACCAAACAGTCAAATGACTAGAGAATTCAGAAGTCAGCTTCTTAGTCAATTCCCACATATGAATGGGGACTTACTATGTTTTTCTTGCTACGCACAAACTCTTGAACTTCTTGCTCGAGATGGGTTTTATGAGATTAAAGATGTGCTTAACAAGATTAGGGGCTGTATTGAATATGTGAAAGCAACACCAATTAACCAAGATAAGTTTCAGAAAGCAACTAATCATGTGAAATTGCAAGATATGAAAGCAGCCTCTCATGACGATCCTACCAGATGGGAGACCACATTTGTCATGCTCAGGAGTGCATTGGAATTAAGAGAAGCTTTTACTCAACTCGAGCAAGTTGATTTTGATTTTAAGGTGAATCCATCTGCAGCGGAGTGGAAGATGGCGATGATTGTATGTGAGTGTTTAAAAGTGATCCACAAATCTTTAGGCAGTTCTTCATCAAGCATAGATACATGCTTCCTCCATGTTTGCTATATATATAAGAACTTGCTTTCATGGGAAAAGAGTGAGCATGCATATGTTTGTTCAATGGCGAAGAGAATGAAGGTGAATCTTGAAAGGGATTGGAGTGAATGCAGTTTTGCATTTGGAATCCTATTAGTACTCGACCCGTGCCGTAAACTTAAAATATTTGTGCAATATGGGTTTGAGTTGATGTTGTTGGAAATTTCCAGAACTCAAACACACACAATTTACGTGGTTCGGCAACTTGCCTACTCCACGGAGCTACTGATTTGTATTAATCAATCTTACAAACAATACAAACAAAGGAGGAGGAGATAAAACTCTCTCAACTCAACTCTACTCTCTCAAGCTCTCTCTATTCTTCTTTGTTCTCTCTTCTCTCTGTGTTTCACGTTGCTCTCTGTGTTCTTCACACACAACACAACACAGCTCTTCACAGAGCACATGGATATATAACAAAGGGAGTGAGGGGGCATAAATCATGCAATGATTTATGCCCGCCGATTGTGTCCTCCACCATGTGCAAAGTGGGGGATTAGTTATTCCCACTTGCACATGGTGGGACATGGTTTGTCTCCAATAATTAACAATCTCCCACTTGGAGACAAACAATAAAATTATCTTTTATCCTTGAAGGCCAACTGAAGTTTTACACAACTTCAGTTTATCAAGTGTAACTCCTTTGGTTAACATGTCAGCTGGATTCTTGCTTCCACAAACCTTTTCTAGCATTAGTTGCTCGTCGTCCAGCAGTTGTCGGATGAAGTGATATTTGATCTGAATATGCTTAGTCCTGGAGTGAAATGCTGGATTCTTGGCAAGGAAGATTGCACTCTGGCTGTCGCTATACAAAGTACCTTTTCCATTCAACTTGCCCAATTTTTTCAAGAAACTCTGCAACCATACTATCTCTTTTGCAGATTCTGAGACTGCAACATATTCAGCTTCTGTTGTTGAAAGAGCAACGATCTTTTGCAATGTAGAACTCCAGGAAACAGCAGTACCTCCTAGAGTATAAACATATCCTGTAGTGCTCTTTCTGCTATCAACATCTCCTACTAGATCAGCATCTACAAAACCTTCAAGTTTCAAACCACCAGCTGTGAAACTGAGACAAGTTTCCAATGAACCTTTTAAGTACCTCATGATCCATTTCACTGCCTCCCAATGCTGCTTTCCAGGATTGCTCATATATCGGCTTACAACTCCCACTGCATGGGCAATGTCTGGTCTAGTACATACCATAGCATACATCAAAGAGCCGATAGCTGAGGCGTATGGAATCTTATCCATGTATCCACTTTCTAGCTCAGTTTGTGGTGACTAATCTTTGCTGAGCTTGAAATGATTACCCAATGGTGTACTTACTGGTTTAGCACTATCCATACTAAACCTGCTGAGAACCTTCTTAACATACTCTGTTTGTGAAAGCTTTAGTATGCCTTTGTCTTTATCTCTGATGATTCTCATGCCAAGTATTTGTTTAGCAGCTCCCAGATCCTTCATTTCAAACTGTTTCGACAACTGCTGTTTCAACTTATCAATCTCCTTAATGCTGGATCAACATATCATCTACATATAACAGTAGAATGATATAGGAGTTATCAAAATGTTTGACATAGCAACAATGATCAGCTTGGCATCTTGTATACCCGGAACTGCACATGAAGTTGTCAAACTTCTTGTACCACTGTCTTGGAGCTTGCTTCAAACCGTATAGGCTTTTCTGTAGCTTGCAGACTTGATTCTCCTTTCCTTGCATTGCAAACCCCTCTGGCTGTTGCATGTAAATATCTTCCTCTAAGTCACCATGAAGGAATGCTATTTTTACATCTAACTGTTCAAGATGTAAATTTTCTGTAGCTACTATCCCCAGAACAACTCTGATTGTTGTGAGCTTCAACACTGGAGAAAAAATCTCAGAGTAGTCAATGCCTTTCTTTTGTTGAAACCCTTTGACAACAAGTCTTGCCTTGAACCGTTTACTTCCGTCATGCTCAGTCTTCACTCTGTAAACCCACTTATTTTGCAAGGCCTTCTTTCCTTCAGGTAATGCTGTTAGCTCCCAAGTCTTGTTCTTCAGCAACGAACTCATCTCATCCTTCATGGCTAACTCCCACTTGCTTGAGTTTCCATCTTGTAAGGATTCTTCATAAGTTAGCGGTTCACCACCATCTGTCAGCAAAATATAATTCAGTAAAAGTGTGAACCGTTATGGGGGCTTTATCTTCCTTGAAGATCTGCGAACAACTTGTTCAATTGGCTCTGCATCTTCTTGTGTAGTAGTGGGCACAAATGTGCTTGAATCTTCTTGAAAAGACTCTTGATTGTTGTTGTTCTGCTTAGTAACATCGGGAAGCCCTTCTATTCTTATGAATTCAGATCTTTGTGGACTTGTATCTGAATCAGTCATCTCTGTTTCTACACTTGATCTGTCTTTGTACATAACTTTCACATTGAAGATCACGTTCCTGCTTCTGATAATCTTTCTATTCTGATCATCCCAGAACCGAAATCCAAATTCTTCATCTCCATAGCCAATGAAGAAACATTTCTTGGATTTGGCATCTAACTTGTTGCGAGCATCAGAATCTATGTGAACATAGGAAACACACCCAAAGACCTTTAAATGAGAGAGTTGTACCTCTTTTCCTCTCCAAACTTCCTCGGGCAGTCTGAATTCCAAAGGAACTGATGGTCCACGGTTGATCAAGTAAACTGCGGTATGAATTGTGTCAGCCCAGAATGTTTGAGGTAACCCAGAATGCAACCTCATGCTTCTAGCTCGTTCATTGATGGTCCTGTTCATCCGTTCAGCAATGCCATTCTGTTGTGGTGTGCCTGGAACGATCTTTTCCATTCTGATACCATTGACAGCACAATACTCCTTGAAACCTCCATCAATGTATTCTCCTCTATTATCAGATCTCAAGCATTTCAACTTTAGACCTGATTCAGTCTCAACCATAGCCTTCCATTTCTTGAATGTTTCAAACACATCAGATTTATTTTTCAGAAAGTAGACCCATACCTTCCTGCTGAAGTCATCAATGAAAGTCACATAATACCGAGAACCTCCAAGAGATGCTACTGGAGACGGTCCCCATAAATCTGTGTGTACCAGTTCTAGCTTTCTTGGTCTTAAGGTCCTGCCAACCTTCAAGAAACTGACCTTCTTCTGTTTTCCAAGAGCACAGCTTTCACAAATGTCTAGATCGACATTTTTTAACTCTGGCAGCTTTCCCTTCGACTGAAGTATCTTCATCCCCTTTTGACTCATATGGCCAAGTCTACAATGCCATAGCTGTGCTTGATTTTCTGCTTCAGTTGAGGCAATGATGTCTGCAAATCTTGTGGTCATATACAGGGTGCCAGTTTTCTTTCCACGAGCTAAAACCATTGCTCCCTTTGATACTTTCCACATTCCTTCAGCAAAAAGTATTGAATGACCACTATCGTCAAGTTGTCCGATAGAGATCAACTTCTTCTTTAATTCAGGAACATGCCTTACGTTCTGCAAGGTCCATATAGATCCATTCATTGTCTTGATTTGCACATCTCCTATACCCACAATATTCAGTGGTGTTCCATCGGCCAGATAGACTACACCGTGATCTCCTCCAACATAGTTTTGCAGCATTTCATTGTGTGGCGTACAGTGGAATGAAGCACCAGAATCAAGAATCCACTCATCAATTTGACTTTGTACAGCAAGAATTAAAGCATCTTGTACCTCATCTGTGGTAGCGTTTGCAGAGTCAGGTTCAGGTTTCTTCGGTTTTGTGCAATTCCTCATGAAATGACCAGGTTTGCCACAATTCCAACAGTCAACCTGCTTTCTGGATCCAAACTTGCTTTTACTTTTGTATCTTGATTTTGATCTGCCTCTGGATGAGCCTCTATCTTGTCTCCTCCCTCGAGTGTTGATGTTGAGAGCTGATCCTGAGCTTGAACTTTCACCCGAGTCTTTCCTTCGCACTTCTTCAGCCAAAATCAAGTCTCGAATGTCATCATACTTCAGTTTGGATTTTCCAGCTGAATTGCTCACGGCTGTCCTCATGCCTTCCCAACTGCTTGGAAGTGAAGCTAGTAAGATGAGTGCACGAATCTCATCATCAAACTCAATCTCAACAGATGATAGTTGATTTGTGATGGTATTAAAGTTGTTGAGGTGTTGTGTAACAGAAGTGTTTTCAACCATCTTCAAGTTGAACAACTTTTTCATCAGGTGCACTTTATTATTTGCTGATGGCTTCTCATACATCCCAGACAAGACTTCCATCAATCTTGTAGTGGATCTTTCTTTAGTAACATTGTGAGCAACTCTTCTTGATAAGGATAGCCGGACAATTCCTAGAACTTGTCTATCAAGAAGTAGCCAATCTTCTTCTTGCATATTTTCTGGTTTGCTTCCCAATAAGGGAAGATGCAGTTTCTTCCCATACGGATAATCCTCAATTTGCATTTTCCAGTATCCAAAATCTGTTCCATCAAATTTTTCAATTCCAGCAGCCTTTATTTCATCTGCCATTTTTAATATTTCTCTTATTCGAATTTGCCAAATCTGACCTTACAGATGTGTCTGGAACGGCCAAAATAGTTGGAAATGACACTAAGATCACCCCAATCGGACTTCGGATGGCTCAGATTTTAGCAATCAAAGTTTTGGATTAACGGACGGTTCAGATGCAGCCGCGTGTCAGGCTGAGTACCGCCTGCGTCACACCGGATCAAAACTCAATAGCGGTTCTGATGAATCCACGTGTCAGCAGATTAGAGCCTGCGTCGCACCGAATCAAAACTCACTGACGGTGCTGATTAAGCCACGTGTCAGCAAATTAGAGTCTGCGTCGCACCTCATCAATACTCAGTAGCGGTTCTAATGAAGCCACGTGTCAGAAGATTAGAGCCTGCGTCACACCGGATCAATACTCAGTAACGGTGCAGATGAAGCCATGTGTCAGAAGATTAGCGTCTGCGACACACCGGACAAAAATCTCAGTATGATGACGTGGCAGGATGACGTTGCAGGTGACGTGTCCGTTGACTGCACGGACTGGATGACGTGGTTGTTCAACCCGACTCGTTTTGCAGAAAGTTGGGTGAAGAAGGAGCGTGGCACGCGTACTGCGCGTTGGTGCGCGTGGGCTGTCTGGACGTCGGAGCGTGTAGGCGCGTGCGGGCATGCAGGACAACGGTTATGCGCCGGGTTTTCACCAGTGGATTCGTCAGGTTGTCCTCTACACGATGGTATGTTCAAAAACACGTTTTGAGAACATTGATGTTTGAGTTTGGATCAAACACCCTTTTTTTCAAGAACAAGCTCTAATACCAGTTGTTGGAAATTTCCAGAACTCAAACACACAATTTACGTGGTTCGGCAACTTGCCTTCTCCACGGAGCTACTGGTTTGTATTAATCAATCTTACAAACAATACAAACAAAGGAGGAGGAGATAAAACTCTCTCAACTCAACTCTACTCCCTCAAGCTCTCTCTATTCTTCTCTGTTCTCTCTTCTCTCTGTGTTTCACGCTGCTCTCTGTGTTCTTCACACACAACACAACACAGCTCTTCACAGAGCACATGGATATATAACAAAGGGAGTGAGGGGGCATAAATCATGCAATGATTTATGCCCGCCGATTGTGTCCTCCACCATGTGCAAAGTGGGGGATTAGTTATTCCCACTTGCACATGGTGGGACATGGTTTGTCTCCAATAATTAACAGATGTATGGCAGTGATGCGAGCAAATACTTGCAGGAATTTCGTAGCAAACTTACATGTATGTGCAACATCTCATGGAGTTGCCACTATTTGCAAAGTTTATTGTTAGGAGAGTGCCGACATCTCATGGGACCTTTGCTCAATTCCATTAGCAAAATAATAATATTTTTGATATGAATATTTTGAGTTATAATAAAAATAATAATTTTTCAAAAACAAATTATAATATTTTTTTATAAGAATATTTTGTAATAATATTTGTAACACAAATAATTAGAATTGACCATTTTCTCATTTTCTCCTCAACCATCCCTTCAATGACATATGCATCCCACAAAAAAAGACAAGTCCACCCCCTATAGTCCTTGCAACTCTTTGTGGCAAGGGCAACTCTATCATTACACTGCTCTAATCCATAGTGTTTTGTATCTACGTAAACAGTAATTGGGGCACTGATCCCTTTTAGTATATTGTATAATAGATTGGTGTATAAATACAAGTAATTTCAAAATGATTTGTTTTCTAATTTTTTGAAAATCATTTTCCTATTTTTTTCTACTATTATTTTATTCATGAAAT
The DNA here is from genome assembly GCF_005239225.2 of Populus alba. Classification (NCBI taxonomy): domain Eukaryota; kingdom Viridiplantae; phylum Streptophyta; class Magnoliopsida; order Malpighiales; family Salicaceae; genus Populus; species Populus alba. Next base: position 3,160,465 of record NC_133300.1, on the reverse strand, counting down.
TTGGTTTGCAAAGTGCAGAAAGAAAACGTCCCTCACTTCCTTTGTGATGATTATTAACAAGATCAACTATTTCTTTTTTTTCTTCCTAATTCTAACTCTCTCCATCTGCAAATAACCAACCCCCCTTCCCCCCAAACAAAAATCTTCATCATCTCAGCACAACAAGCTATATTTTTTGAAGTTTTGTGGTCACAGCATTCGTGTTCTGATTTATCGATGGATTTTATCAAATTTTGTAAGTAATTTCTATCTTTTTAAATTTTAACATTTAAATGTCAGTTTTATTTTATTTTTAGTATATGTATTTTTTTACTATATTGGTTTGTTTTTTTTTATTTTTTACATTTTTTAGTTTAGTTCAGTTTATTTTTAACTAAATTGGTTCGGTTCGATTGAGATTTTTCAATTTCAAGCTTATGAAACTGAAATCAAAATTGAATTGAATTGAATTGAATATTTTTTTAAAATATAGAGAAAAACATTATTTCTTTTTTTCTCTTATGACTTCAAAAATGAAAAAAAAAAAAAGTTTGAATTTCTCTCTCCTTTTCTTTTCTTTTTTCCATTAAGAAATATGTTTAAATCTTTTATCAAAACTATTTTTTCCTCAACAATTTTAATAATGACTATACAATATATTACACATATAAATGTTAATTGAACTGATTTGTTGAAATAGAACTCAACCTAATACCTATCAACCACTTTCTTCCAATTGATCATTATATATTTTTTATTAAAAATATTTTTTTAATATTTTTTTAAATAAAAAATACTTTAAAAATTTACTGACCAAACACACCAGCAGTGTCAACCTATGAGAATGGAGGGAAAATATCAGTAAATTTAAAGGGGCAGAAGATAAGTTAGTTTTAAGACACAGTGCCAAAAGTCAACAAGTCAACCTCCTTCAAGTCTTTAACCACTCCTCATCGTTCCACTTTCCAGCCATGGATAAGAAGATCTGAGGAGTGAGAAGACTTGTTGCCAGAAAAACGTTGTCGAAATACTAGGCAATTTAGTATGTCGAATATTGAAGCGATGAGACTACGTGCAAGGATGGAAAAAGCGTTATCGTTGCTTAAAAATTCCTTAGGAAGTGGTTGTTTTTTGGCACAATTTTGGGGTCCAGGTCAGCCTGGAACCGGTCTGCAAAATCTCCCTTACCCTCACCTGTGCGTCCCAAATTCTACGCTACTTGAATATCGTCAACTGGAGGGTCGGCAAGGGTTTTCAAGTCCAGACATTTTGTATCGGGTATGGAATTGTGGCTATGGGTTTGAATTTCCAGAATGGACTTCAAATGTAAGTTATTACAAACCGAATGAATACACATACCTATCAGATGCCATCTCTTGTGGAGTAAGGGGTATTATTGCCTTTCCGGTCATTGAACCTGATCAATACGACTTTTGCCGTGCTGTGCTGGAGCTTGTGACCATGGAGGAGAAACAGGATTTTGATTTAGAGAAAGAAAAAGTTGTCCAGGCTCTCCAGGTTTGTTTTCATTATATATATATATTCAATCAGATTTTGTTGAGAATAGCACTCAATTTATTGTTGTTAGAAGACTACCACAAAGCAATTCACTCAAATTATCTGAAATATAAGACTTACAAAAAGATAAGATTGAAACAAAACAACCTTTTAAGAGTTAGAAGACTAGTAGGGACAATTTCAACAATAACTCTAACAACCTAACAGCCCCAACAATTATAATCAGGAATTAAGAGAATAAGAAAGAGATGAAAGATAGTAGTTTTCCTTAGCATATCTTTAAGCGTTCGCATTTGCTAGTGTTTCTGAAGTGAAACAGTCTTTAAGCTTTTAATTGGAGCTCATGAGGCATTCCTTATTACAACTTCAATCCAAATTATTTTTGCCATTAAATTATATGTGCAAAGAGACATATTTGTCTTATTTGATGGTGTTTTAAACTCTTTATAAGCCCAACTGTTTGCAGGCTGCCAATTTATGGATCAAATTACCTCGACCTCGTCCTCAGGTACGTATCAGTAGTACCTTACAGTTTTTTCTATGCAAAATTAGGTTGTCTTTTGCTTTGTCTAATAGAGTTTTTTTCCAGTGTTTTAATGACGTTCAAAGAGCTGCCTTAACTGAAATCGCTGATGTTACCAGAGCTGTATGCCAAACACACAGATTGCCACTAGCTCTGACATGGATTCCCTGGGGACGTCATGATGATATTTTAAAATTAGGTGATTTAGGTTATTTGTTCTCAGGTCAACTTGCAATAGAGCGTACAGCTTGTTATGCAGACGAGGAGATGCAAGGCTTTGTGCATGCATGTGAGCAACTATATCTGGGCTCAGGGGAAGGTGCTGCTGGACAAGCCTGTGAAACATGTCTTCCTTCCTTTGAGCCTGATGTGAAGGAAAAGCATGTATTCGAGTATACTCTTGCTCATCACGCTCGGAAGTATAATTTGAATGCTGCGGTTGCAATCCTGCTAAGGAGCACTGGTGATGATCATATCTATATATTAGAGTTCTTTCTCCCTATCCTCGTGAAAGAGAGTTCAGAGCAGCAAGACTTGGTTGAGAAACTGAAGCTTACAATAAAGCAAACTTGCAAGAGCTTGACAATGGTTTCAGAAAAACCATCCATCAGGAAACAAGGCTCTAAAGTTAGTAAAAACAATGATAAAATTGAATCTGCTCCAGATCCTGATGGTGATATGTTCATCATATGTGCTGGTAATAAACGACGAAAGGTATCTGAAGTGTGGAAACATTTCGAAAAGGTTAAAGACAAAGAAAATGATGCAGTATGGGCCATATGTAAAGGATGTCAAAAGAAGTATCCAGGGGAAAGCACGAAGGGAACTTCGAATCTACACAAACACTTGAAAAGTTGTTCAAAAAAGGGACAGAGAGATGCAAAACAACATCCATTGCCTTCTGATTTGGGAGGGAATTTCGTGTTTGATCAAGAAAGGAGTCGCCTTAACTTTGTTAGAATGATTATGAAGCTCGGATTTCCATTGGATATGGTTCAAAATGAGTTCTTCAAAACTTTTGTCTGCGATCTGCAGCCAAAGTTTCAACTCTGTTCACAAGACAGTGTTCAGGCTGATGCTCTTTCTATTTACAGACAAGAGAAAGAGAAACTAGTGAAATATCTTGATAATCTCTCATCTCTATTCAGTTTAACAATTGATTTGCAGTCACACGGTGATAACAAGATGTCCTGCTGCTTGACCATGCATTTTATTGATGATGGGTGGAGGATGAATAAGAAGATTTTGGCTTTCAGGAGTATAGAACAGGATTATATGAATGAAGCTGTGAAAGATGTGCTAGTGGAGTGGAACATCATTAAGAAAGTGCACTTCATGTTGGCAGAAATTGCTCCACCAAACAGTCAAATGACTAGAGAATTCAGAAGTAAGCTTGTCAGTCAATTCCCATATATGAATGGAGACTTGCTATGTTTTTCTTGCTACGCACAAACTCTTGAACTTCTTGCTCGAGATGGGTTTTATGAGATAAAAGATGTGCTTAACAAGATCAGGGGCTGTATTGAATATGTGAATGCAACACCAATTAACCAAGATAAGTTTCAGAAAGCAACTAACCATGTGAAATTGCAAGATAGGAAAGCAGCCTCTCATGATGATCCTACCAGATGGGAGACCACATTTGTCATGCTCAGGAGTGCATTGGAATTAAGAGAAGCTTTTACTCAACTCGAGCAAGTTGATTTTGATTTTAAGGTGAATCCATCTGCAGAGGAGTGGAAAATGGCGATGATTGTATGTGAGTGTTTAAAAGTGATCCACAAATCTGTTGGCAGTTCTTCACCAAGCATAGATGCATGCTTCCTCGATGTTTGCTATATATATAAGAACTTGCTTTCGTGGGAAAAGAGTGAGCATGCATATGTTTGTTCGATGGCGAAGAGAATGAAGGTGAATCTTGATAGGCATTGGAGTGAATGGAGTTTTGCATTTGGAATCCTATTGGTACTCGACCCGCGCTGTAAACTTAAATTTGTGCAGTATGGGTTTTTGCTGATGTATGGCAGTGATGCGAGCAAGTACTTGCAGGAATTTCGTAGCAAACTTACATGTATGTACAACAGCTATATAGCATCACCTGCCAGGGACATCAGTTGTTTGCCATCATATGATCTGGATTCTGATGGTAAGTTCTTGGGATTCTGTGAGTGGCTTAAGGTTGATCCGCCAAAATCTGATCTTGATCGGTATTTAGGAGAGCCTTTGGAAAACCGGGATAAGGTTTCAGATGTATTAGCTTGGTGGCGAGTCAATACTCCAAGATTTCCAGCACTTGGTAAAATGGCTCGTGATTTCTTAGCAATTCCAATATCAGCTATTCTATCAAAGTCTACTATCAGCGGTGAATCTACAAAGGTGAATCCATCATGCAATGGTTTGGGGCCAGAGATCTTAGAGGCTTTTATATGTGGACAGGACTGGTTGGAAAGCCCCGAAAACAAGTAAGTTCTTTGTTTAGTTTATTATTAATTATGTGGTCAGTGCTACACAGAATCAATCTTTTATTTTTATAACAAAAATTTAAAATTTATAAGTGTTAGGTTTTATTGTAATGTTAAACTCAAGAACATCGAATTTGGTTGCAACATGAGACCTAACAATAATATTTAACCTGTTTGCTCAAACTCTTATATTTTTTAATCTTTTAAAAAAATGATGGTTTTTCTTCAATAGTAATAATACTATTTTTTAAATTTAATAATAATAATAATAATAATAATAATGTTTTTTTAATTTTTTTAATTATTTTATTTATAATATTAATTATAATACAAATAATAATATTTTTAATTATAATATTGTTAATTATAATAAAAATAATAATATTTATAACACAAATAATAATATTTTTTATATGAATACTTTGAATTATATATAAAAAATAATATTTATAACACAAATAATAATATTTTTGATATGAATACTTTTGAGTTATAATAAAAATAATAATTTTTTCAAAAACAAATTATAATATTTTTTATATGAATATTTTGTAATAATATTTATAACACAAATAATTAGAACCGACCATTTTCTCATTTTCTCCTCAACCATCCCTTCAAATAATTCAACCACAAAAAAAGACTAGCCCACCCCCTGTTGTCCTTGCAACTCTATGTGGCAAGGGCAACTCTATCATTATATTACTCTAATCCATAGTGATTTGTATCTACGTAAACATTAATTGAGACACTGATCCCTTTCAGTATATTGTATAATAGATCAGTGTATAAAGACAAGTAATTTCAAAATGATTTGTTTCCTAAGTTTCTGAAAATCATTTTGCTGTTTTTTTCTACTATTATTTGATTCATGAAATTTGGTCTGCAAAGTGCAGAAAGAAAAAGTCCCTCACTTCCCTTGTGATGATTATTAACAAGATCAACTATGCTAAGATTTGATTTGCATTTCTTAAGTTTACTGTTGCAACCTTGTAATTTTAATTACAGAATCGATTTGTTTAACCAGATTGTCTTTGAAAGTTAATGCACATGTCATATGAGATTACAACATGTGAATGAGATTGTTCTGTTGTAACTATAGTTGTCATCGCCCGTAATTGAATGTTCACATTTTATGGGATTATCATTTTTCTCAATTTGTTTTTGTCTTTCATATTTACAGTAGCAAGGAAAGGAAGCCTGGTTCTTCTTTGGTCTCCACAGATGTGAGATTTGACTCACCTGGGAAGCAAATGTCTAAATATTTGGCCGGTCCATTTACAGTGAGCAAACCTACCAGTCCAGAGGACTTAAAGTTAATCCAATATGTCTTTGATTCCTCACTGAGTGAGAGGTGAGATTCTTTTCCCCCAAGTTATAGTTTGCTTAGCTGAATGCATTTAAGCTCACTAGTTGACATATTTTGTGCCTGTTTTTGCTAGCGAGACTATTGTCCAATGCAAGAATTATCATTTATCTCGGAAGGAACTATACTCTCTGAGACCAGAGACCTGGCTTGATGATAACGTCCTTTCTACGATATCTGATGCCATGACTTTAGTTAAGAGGAAGATGGAAGATTCTGTAAATTGGTATCTGCCAATTGTTTTTGCGGTAGGTTCCAAGATCATATTTGTACAATTGACATCTTATTCTGTTCAATTTTATAAGTCCACTACATGAAAAAACACAATTTCCTTGTACTGATGTGTTGTACAGGCGAATGCAGATGATCCATCCAAGTGTATTTCTTTCGCGAAAAAGCACAGGATCAAGGAAAACTACATGTCAGATCTTTTGTGTTGTGAAAAGGTGAAGTTTGGTTTTCTTTAGTCCAATTAATGCATCACATGCTTAGTTATGCTGTGAAAACTATATTTGCAGGCGTTTGTTCCTGTGTTTGACAACGAAAGAAGACACTTCTTTCTATTTGTGCTACAATTGAAAAGGCAAGTTGTTGAGATATGGGATTCATTAGCTGCATCATGTCAGAGTGATTGGGTTGACAAGCGACTGCATAACTTGGTAAATGGTTGCATACTTTATGAGCTACCTTAGTTAACCACTGTACTAATGGGCTTTATGAACTTTTTCCTGCCAAAACATTTTCACAAACCAGTTGGTTAGCCTGGACGCCCTTTTCAAAGATGATATAGATCAGAACTACCAAAAAGTTTGGTCCTTCACAAATTTCAGAGTGGAAAGACCATCGAATGTCCCACAGCAACAAAATGGGTACATATATATATATATATATATATATATATATATATATTTATGATCCACAATATATTGAGTAGTTAGGTTACATATTGTTGAGTACCTTTAAAATACTGTAAGCCACATCAGTTAACATGATTTCTTTCTGTGCAGACATGACTGTGGTGTGTATGTTATCAAGTTTATGCTAGCACTAGAAGAAATGACAAATCCTGATTTTATGGTAAGATTTTAACATTAATATGCCCTTACTGAAGATAAAGGTATGACAGTCTTTCTAATTACTAGCCAACATGCAGTTCGACAGTGAAAACGAGAGGTTGGAAGTGGTACTAAGATTGCTAGCGAGTGATGTCAACTCATGCAGGAATGATTTGGCTTCTAAGGCTGAGGCATATTATGAGCAGAGGTTTGGAAATCAAATCATTGAGAATTTTTGGCAAGAAATGATAATATGAAAGACATAAATCATCGATAGGAAAGAAAGTATTCAGACAACATGTAGGAATTCAACTTCAAGGAAGCTTACCAGAGAATGTGGGCTGCATGACTCAGTGCTCATCAAATCAATTGTGAATGGCCATTATTGTAAACAATATAGTATAATTGATACAGACATAAAATGGCAATATGGGAAACAGTCATCTGGTTTTTATCTACTCGCAAAACAGAACAGCTTAATTTCCTCTCTTTAGCCTTTTTTTTTTAATAACTAAAAACAACTCAATAATTACACTTGAAAAACCTAACATTTTACCTGTTTCGATAGAAATAAACCCAGAAAGCAAAACTTCACTTTCTTCAATCTTACAATACATATAGCTGCCTGCACACACCAAAAAATCAAGATATATCAGCTTTCAGCAGCCAATAAACATATATCTCAACATCCATGGTCTAATTAGTACATCACTCATCTCCTTTCTATGAGTAGCAAGGACAATCCAGTAATATGACATCCAAAAATTTGCAGTATAGAAAACCTCTGTGATTCACTTCCACACTCCAATATCTACAATAACAAACCAAACCCACCTCCAAATTTGTCTTCTTTATACATATAAGCACACAGACAAAGCTAAATATAAGTAAAGACTGTCTTTTTTGCGCGTGTATAAACTATAAAGCCTGAGTTACTTGCAAATGTAAGCCTTGTAACGAAGAACAAATACAAACACTGACAGAAAAAAATATATGCCATGTAAAGCTAATGTCTAGTAGCAGAAATTGCATATTGCAATAACAAACAACGAGATGGCATAGATTATCCAAGTAGCCCACTTGACACTAGGGCGGAATGGGATTGAAATGGTGATGAAAAACGCGGTGGCTGCCAGGTAAACTGCAATTTTACCCAACACTTTGGATGTCATTGGAAACTTGGCGGGGTTAATAAAATGTGGAACAAAGAGGCAAGAAAAGATAAATGATAAATGCAACAAGGATACAGACTAAATGCAAGGAATCGCGTTTGGAATCAGTAATTTGGTGAAAATGAAGGGCTATTTCAAGTCCTGAGCTGCTGTGATTCTAGTTGTCCTGCTCCATGCTAGAGTCGGGACACAGATTCTGGAATTGAAAGAATAAAACCCTTGATAACTCGAGCACCATTCTCCATGGTTTTCCTGTGCTGTATGGAGAAGACTAGGAAATAATTTATAAGAAATGAAAAAAATATTGTCAAGAAAGTATGCTTGTGATGCCGATATTACCAGCTTATTTATACCAGCAGAAAAGAAAGAGATGAAGTTTGTTGATAATCGAATTCGGACCTCAAGATGAAGTCATCAACCGAATGTTGGAGTTTGAGAAAAGTCAATCGGACTTGTAATTTTATAATCTAAAATGTTGGATTATCTATTTTATCTAAGAGTAGTAAGTTGATGAATAAACTTTAATAATCAAGCCACTAATGTTATTGATTACTCTCTTGGATATTACTTGATTTACAATTTCATTCCATAGAAATTAATTATCGTTGATTTATTTCATCAAACACAAACAACTGAAATTGACAACATAAAAGCCAATTGATGCTTGAAACTATATATATAATGTTACTAAAAAAACAATGGGAATTCAACATTTTGGCCATATAATCTCGCAGTCTTCTTAGGTATTCTAAGTTCAATGCATTACTTGTATAAGCATGTATAATGAAAAATCCCTCTATATTTTGGGAAGAAATTAATCAATACTCCCTCTTTTCCACTTTGTTTTCCCATGTTTTTATTAATTATGAATGTTCCTAGATATTTATGTATTTTTTAAATGAGGTAAAAAAAAATCCTCAAATGTTATCCTCAATTATTGGATTAATTACAACTCTATTTTAAATTACATATATATATAAAAAAAAAAATCTATGGCCTCTGCCATGCAAGAAATCCAAGTCATTTTCCTCTTATTTTTCTATATGCATCGGTTTTTCTAAATACCCTCTTGTAATTTACCCCATAATGTCTGTGTCGAGAAGACATGAGACGGGGTGTGGAATATTGGTTAGTATTAGATAATAATAGAAATCATATCCTGAAACCTCACCTAACAACTTAAGATATTGGGTTGAGATGGTTCTTTGACATGGTATTAGAGCCTTGATGACTAAGTGGTCACGAGTTCGAATCTCACCATTCCCATTTATTTGATAAAAATTATGCACAAGGTAAAATGGGCTTGTACAAGTTTCAAGCCCAAAGGGCTTTCACTTGAGGGGATGTGTTAGAGAATAATATAAATCATATCCTAGAACCTCACCTAACAGCTTAAGCTATTGGGTTGAGATGGTTCTTTGATAGTTAGATGGACCAGATGATGATTCCAAACCCACAACTTTTCCTATTGCTTTGTTTTTTTTCTTTTTAGTTAATATAGCTTTCTGGATTAGCTTGCATGTATCTTGACTAATTCCACGGGTCATGAAATTAACGACCATGTAAACCTTCAGTTGTCCTAAGAGTACTCAAACTCGTGATCATTAGAGAGCAAACTCAGAGCCTAACCAGTTGAGCTACCCCTCACGATTAAATGTATTTAGGATTGTGGTAGTTTTTATTTTTAAATTTTTTAAAAAATATATTTATCTTAAGAAAATATAAATTGGTAATTTTTTTAGTATTTTTTAATGATTTTGGTGTGCTGATGTAAAAAATAAAAAAAATATTTTTGATATATTTTCAAGCGAATAATACTTTTTTAAAAAATACCTTGTATGGATTGAAAGTGAGTGCCTTCGATAATTGTAAAACACCCAATTTTTAATGACAATCCACTATATAGATTGAGCTTAAATCTATTAAAATTGTACATGGTGCAATCCATAATAAAACGACTAATGAGCCCTTCAATGATAAAAAAAAATAAACACACACTTACGAGTAAAATTGTATTATTACATATTTATTGCGCAATATAATTACTTTCATGCCCTTAAAAAAACAATTTAACTAATGTCTAAGGGGTATTTTTAAATTTTCATATTCTTATACAATGTAATTATTATTTAGCCCATGGAATCAATGTTTTTTTGCCTCAGTTTTCTTGTGATTATCTCATGAGGTCAAGGGGTACTTTTTGCTTTTTAACCTCGACTTTTTTGCCATTATCTCATGGGATCAATGTTGTTCTAGTCCTTTTATAATTTAAAAAAAAAAGTATCCGCTCGTGCCCGCAAGGGGAAGGCGCCCGCCCCCTTTGTAAATTATATCTTGGATTTCATTTAATAATTTAAGATGAGATGGGTTTTAGTTTTTTTGTTACTTCATAATTATAGTAATGCATAGCTAATTTACATATGTTTGTGTTATATTGATAACCAATACAACTTTTGAATATGGAAGTTATGACATTTTTGAAGAACATATAATGTAAGAAACTCTGAGTACAACAAATCTCAACATGGGATTGTTTTTCAAAACCAAATACAAGCGTCTAAAGGCAATTGTAGATGGTAATAGCGATCAAGGAGATGACATATACAACCTATATAGCACCCTTGACACAAAAGGGGATGTAATGTATATAGCAAAGAAAAATGTTGTGGCTGCAAGGAAGAACACAACCTTCTCCAACATTTTGGATGCAGTAGGAAGCCTTTTGCCAATAAAGTGTGAAATGAAGAGAGTAGCGAAAATAATTAGATTAGCCAAGGATATCTTTTTTTTTTTTGGATTTGAGTAAACCCCACCCTCCGGAAAGCGTATTTTGTGGGTCCAGATGAGCGAGTAAAACTCCGGCTGTCCTAAGCTCTTACAAGAGATGTACGCCCTGACTCGAGCTCAAGACCTGTTAATGCACGCCTTGACTCAAACTCAAGACTTGTTGTGCAGATCTCAAACTCTTTGCCATCACGCCATGCCCCTTGAAGACAATAGCCAAGGATAACAAATTGATGGAATGACGAAATTCAGATTTGGTAACAACTTTGCACTGGATTGTACTCTGAAGTGCTTCCATGAAGCACAAATTCAAGAATACCTTCGGTAGTTCCATTTCCAATTCCTGCTCCAGGCAGATCATATTGTTTAGTCGTGGCTGATTAATGGTGCGATAGGGTACTTGCAGCATTTTTGGTGGTAATTGTGGAGAAGGTGGAGGCTGTCTTTGTGGTGATCTGATTCAGAGGCAGTATTATAAGAAGAAGGTTGTGGCTGTGCATGCAGTGATTGCGATTCTAGATCAATATTCGGAGAGCATGATGATTTTGATTGTAGCTGAGATGTAGTTGGGTGCGAGAGTTGCGACATAGTTGCTGCAATTCAAGGGGCGAAAATCTTGATGATGGATGGTGTTAAAATTGACATGAAAGTCCTTTGCTAAAAAAGCTTGCGAAGACAAATATGTAATTGCTTGAAAATTTTTGAATTTTTCTTTTATATATATATATATATATATATATAAAGAGAATGAGGTTAGGATTTTCATTAATCACAGTATTATGAAGTTATTATTTTAAATTAAATATAAAAAAATTATATATAGGCTAAACTAAAAATATTATTTTAACCTTAATAAATAAACAAAATAAATATATTTTTTTAATAACTATAACTTATTTTTTTTAAATAAAAATAAAAACAATTCTTTCAATGATCATAGGAAAGAAATGAACTAAATAGTAATAAATTTAAGCCACTTCTAACATCTTAGATGATGAAATTACCTTGATGGGTGTTTTAGATACACTATAAGTTCTTATTATGAATCTTTTATAATATCTAATATTTAGTTCTTAATCCAATAATTATATGATTTGAAGGGCATCGAGTGATGTGATCAATGATATTAAATTAACATTATAGAATCGGACCTCTCATTATAAAAATCAACGGAAGGCAATGAAGAATCGGACATCATTATAATATTCAATCAGGCCTCTTGACAAGAGCGGCCTTGCAAGAAACTACGTAGGAAACTTCAAAACAGGGACAGAATTCCCATTTATTTATTCATGTTCTTGCTTTGTTAAGTCTTAGAATTCCCATTTATATTTAATTTGGAAAAAAAAAAGGGAAGCCATATGTATTTCTACCACTGAACTCACCTCGGCGAATTAATGGTAAGAAATATTATCTCTAGCATTGCTTAAAAACATATTAGTTTTAGAAATCAATGCTCGATTTTTCCAAATTAATAAATAAAATATAGTTTCATTAAGTATATGGGACAGTCTCAGCTGATACATAGGACTCGAAGTGCAAGGCTCATGAAAAACCCAGAAATTTAAACCTATCAGAAATCCAAAGCTTTTGAAACCAAAATATATGTGAATTCAATGAATTCAATGTGCTTGCAAGAGACTGCAAAAGCATCTCAAATTTGTGCTGGTGGCCGGATTCCAAATACAGAAATTGAGGGGTGTGAGCAGAAAGAATAGGCTTAAGGCCCAGCTTGAAACGTGCAACTTTCGCAACAGAAGTTGGATTAAAGCCTTATGTATAATTTCTACCATTGAACTTCTCTCGGTGAATTAATGGTAAGAAATATTATCTCTAACATTGCTTGAAAACATATTAGGTGAAGAAATTAGTGCTTGATTTTTCCAAATTAATAAATAAAATATAGTTTCATTAAGTATATGGGACTGTCTCAGCTGACACATAGGACTCGAAGTGCAAGGCTAGCTCGAGAAAAACCCAGAAATTTAATCCTAGCATAAGTCCAAAGAACATTCCCTGCCAAGCTTTTGAAACCAAAATTTGAGCTAAATTATTACAACTAACCAAAATGAAAACACAGCTTGTGGTCCTTTGGCAATGAATTCAGTGTGCTTGCTACAAGGCAACTAACCTTCTCTCCACATAATTTGGTTTTATAGTAGTTTTTACAGTTCGGAAAAACAAACTTTTTAAAAAACTATAAATTATTTGTTAAATATGAAATAAATAAAAGATAATTAATTTCAATGGGATGACATTGTAAATCAAGTAATATCCAAGAGAGTAGTCAAAAACATTAATGGCTTGATTATTAAGGTTTCTTCATCAACTTCTACTCTAATATAAAATAGCTCATCACTTTTAGATTAAAAAATTACAGGTCCGATTGACTTTTCCAAACTCCAATATTCGGTTGTTGACTCTTGAGGTCCGAATCCGATTATCAACAAACTCCACCTCTTTCTTTTCTGCTGGTATAAATAAGCTGGCAATATCAGCATCACATGCATACTTTTTCAACAGTTTTTTTCGTTTCTTATAAATTATTTCCCAGTCTTCTCAAGCTTTATAGCATACAGCACAGGAAAACCATGGAGAATGGTGCTCGAGTTATCAAGGGTTTTATTCTTTCAGTTCCAGAATCTGTGTCCCGACTCTGCCATAGAGCAGGACAACTAGAATCGCAGCAGCTACCACCTCCCACCATGAACGAAGAAGAAGAGCTGGTCAACATGTTCCATGCTAAGCAGGAAATGGAATGGCAGAAGACGCTTATAAGCATATGCTTCACATCAGGACTTCAAATAGCCCTTCATTTTCACCAAATTACTGATTCCAAACTCGATTCCTTGCATTTACTCTCTATTCTTGTTGCAATTCTCTTTTCTTGTCTCTTTGTTTCACATTTTATCAACCCCACCAAGTTTCCGAGGACATCCAAAGTGCTGGGTAAAGCTGCAGTTTTCCTGGCAGCCACCGTGTTTTTCATCACCATTTCAATCCCATTCCCCCCTGGTGTCAAGTGGGTTACTTGGATAATCTATGCCATTTCGTTGCTTGTTATTGCAATCTGCAATCTCTTCTACTAGAAACGAGCTTTACATGGCATATTTTTTTTTTTCTGTCAGTGTTTGTATTTGTTCTTCGTCACAAGGCTTCCATTTGCATGTTGGAAGGTGTTGAAATTCAGTGTAATCACAGTGTTATATATAACCATTGATCAATACAACATATTATGGGCCATTCAAACTTTTTTTGGGCTTGCGTCTTTCGATTGGAGAATTTGATGGGCTAAGCCTAGTTAGGGCCTGGTTATTTTATATCTTGCCTGTCTTTGAGAGTAAACTTCTTCTAAAAATTAATTAGGGCTAACAAAACCCAACGATTGACAAAATTCTTAATTCCTATGGACACCCAGTATGGGGCTATCCTAACCTTCGAAAACTTTTTTTTTTTTTTTTTTGACAAATCCTTCCAAACCATAGATGGCTTAATTTTTTTTAATTAATGTTGAGAGACAGCATATTAGTGGTTAACACAACCACTCATAGGAGGTTAAACTTAAAGTATTAGTTATAAATATAAACAATGAGGACAAGTGCAATTAGTAAGCAATAACTATTTCTTTTTCTTTCCAATAATTTTGTATTATTTAAGGTTAAATTCTTAAAGTTTGCTGACATATCATCAATCTAATTAATAAACATCAAATCTCTAAGTTGAATCACTTTGTATAGGAAAAAAAATACAAACACTCATTTTAAATAAATATCAAATCTCTTTCACAGAATTAATCTATCGGGATTAAGTTATTTCATTTACATTGAGATCAATAATTAGTGCCTTTTTGGACCAAGTCTAAGCAAACATAGGTAACATAAGACTCAAGCTTTATACACACTGGAAGAAAAAAAAAAATCAAGGCAGAAATCTTTACTCATTTTTAGCAATATCTATATTGTAAAACCTGAGAATAAAACTCTAGAAAAAATTTTAAAAAAAATAAATTGCTAAATGGGGTTTTTTTTTTTTTTTAAAAAAAAGAGTTATGATCAAATTATAAAAAGACAGGAAAGGATGGACCAAACTATAATTAAAAGGGAATGAGACTATAAATACCATATATTCTCTCCTCCATGTGGCAAACTGTGCAAGGCAAGGAGGGGGAAGATTTCATATTTTTCTCCACCAAAATTGAGGGAAAAACACCAAATTGTTAGGACATGCAAACCTTTAAACTACTAAGCCGAGAGAACATACATTGACAAAGGAATTACCAAGGAAACAAGTGAAGAAATTGTGAGGAAAAGAGGAGGAGAGGGCCTACTACATGCAAGGAGCTAATTTTTTTTAACAAAATTTGAGTTGAAATCCAAATTTCATTAAGGTAAGGACCGTAGACCTAATTGTGAAAGCCAATTTGAAATTCGATTATGAATTGTTCACCAATTTCAGATTTTGTAAATTAGAATTCTTGAGCGAAAATTAAGGGAATTGCAGAATTTGTTAGAATGAAGTTAATTAAACTACTATAAGTTATTTTGAACATGAAATCATCAAAATTACCAAATAAGAATCAATGACTAAAGCACATGAGTGGCTGACCATGTGAGGGTTGAATGAAAGGAAAAGAAATTCTGAATTTGTACTTGATAAACCTTGTGATATGTGTTATGATGTGAACAATAAGTAAATGAGACAAACAATTGCATAGAAAGAAAAAGGGGACCTTCGTCCCATTAGGCCAAGTTTAGCCAAGAACAGGTTGAGGGGAGGGAGGAAGCGTTTTGGCATGTTATATGTTAAAGATGCATGAATAGTTGTGATAGGAAGTTTACTAGTAGGGAAAAGTATGGAAACTTGATAATAAGAAACTTCGTGAGTCAAATTCGTGTGTTACATGAGGTGGAAAAGAAATTTATTAACAACGGACATAGCTTATGGTTCGGCTTAGAAGGAGTTGTGAGATGTAGAAAAAACATAGGAATGGTTGTGTTGAGAGAAAAATGGAAAAATAGGGATAATTGAAGGTTCATCTAATAACCGTTGATGAAAACTTGACAAATTTGTCACCTTGATTCTAAAGAGAATTCAAGCCTAAAACTAACAAATTTCAGGGAAAGGTTCTTCATAGAAATTATATCCAGGGATGTCAGTTTTCCAACGAATCCAACATCGCTTAAGTTAGAGCTCTAGAACTCCAAATATAGATAAATATCTGAAGAGAGGTCGACCTATCATTTTTGTTGGTAGATTCAATAAATTGATAAAATAGGAAAACTTAGTTGTATTGGGGGCAAAATCAGACTCCTTTCACTCAGAAAATATGTAGTGTCATATCTTAGAGTTCAAAAGAAAATAAGCTATATTGAAAACCAAATTGGTGATGATAGTTATAATTTAATAAAGAACAATGATCTAGAGAGAGATATATAATGGGAAACACAAGTCCAAAGGAAACAATTGTTAAAAAGAAGTCAACATTGCCTATAATTGTTGTTGTTATAAGAAATGTAACTGAGTAAGAAATAATGTGGTATACTTGTGGATTTATCAGGAACCGCAGGAGGGGCATAACAAAAACAATGGAACACAAGTCGAGCTTCTACAGCAGATAGGTGTTCTACACCTATATTTTTTACGTAACAATGATTTTGCTAATTTGCTAAATTCTTGAATTTTGTATATATGGGTGAAGCCATAAAAAGAAAGGATAAAGTAAAATAAATGAGAAATAAAAATTGAATTTGAGTAATTCATCTGATTAAGAATATGAGTTATATTAATGAATTTTATTGATAATCGCTCCTCGAACTTGATTAGCCGCTCCTTAATACAGAGGCTAATGATATTAGTAAGTTTTACTAACATCAGCATGATTATTCCTGAAAATAATTGATATTGAACTTGATTAACTAGTCAGGTAAAAATAATTAATTATAACAATTGATGATGTCAATATGGACAATCACATGAAACTTAATTAATTATTCCTGAAGGGAAAGCTAATGATGACAATAATCTTGGAGCGCGGGCTGCAAAATCAGCCTTACCCTCACCCGTGCGTCCCAAATTCTACGCTACCTGAATATCGTCAACTGGAGGGTCGGCAAGGGTTTTCAGGTCTACACATTTTGGATCGGGTATGGACTTATGGGCGTGAATTTCCAGAATGGACTTCAAATGTAAGTTATTACAGACAGAATGAATACCCATGCCTATCAGATGCCATCTCTTGTGGAGTAAGGGGTATTATTGCCTTTCCGGTCTTTGAATTTGATCTACCCGAGTATTGCTGTGCTGTGCTGCAGCTTGTGACCATGGAGGAGAAACAGGATTTTGATTTGGAGAAGGAAAAAGTTTCACAGGCTCTCCAGGTTTGTTTAAATTATATTTTGAAGTTAAAAACAAGGGGAGAAAATCTTTAACGATGGATGATGCTGAAATTGCCATGGAAGTCCCTTGCTAAGAAAGCCTGCGAAGAAAAGTATGGAATTGCTTCAAAACTTTTGAAATTTGCTTCTATACATATGTGCACGTAGATGAAGGAATTTGACTATATGAAGCAGAGGATGTCCGATTGAAATCCGGTAAGCGGGTCAGATGTTCGATTACGAGCTTGTTTAGCATTGTAATAGTAGTTGTGGTTTATGATATTTTTATTTAGAAATGTATTAAAATAATATTTTTTTATTATTTAAAAATTAGTTTTTATATCAGCATATCAAAACGATTTGAAAACACAAAAATTATTTTTAACAAAAAAAATCAAAATTTTTAAAAATATAATTTACACTACATTTCTAATCGGAGCTATATTAAGATAGAGAGTCAATGGAAGTAATAGTACCCAACACTAGTTTATTAGCTTTGGATTTGTTTAAATTACTCCTATGACCCCAAAGTTTAAGATGTCATAGATATTAATCCTTCTATGTCTATGATAGTTTTGTAGAAGGACTAATACGCTCAAAATCAAAAATAGTGAGATCAAGTAGGAAAGGGGAAGGCGCAGAAAGTTATTGTACTTTAGGCTCCGTTTGTTTGCAGGAAAGTGAATTCATTTTGGAAAGTGAATTCCGGGGAAAGTGAATTCCGGGAAAGTATTTTCCGATGTTTGGTAGTATTATGGAAAATGAACTGGAAAACACTTTCCAGTGTTTGGTTGTGTTATGGAAAATAAACTGGAAAATAATTTATTAATGAATTAATTTTTTTTCAAATTTATCTAATATATATAAAAATATTTAATATAAAATATTTAATCACTTACAATAAAAAAAAAAATCTAAAATCTAAAAATATATATATCATATCATATTATAGAAATAAACTTGTGAAATATTTTTTACGTAAAACCTATTAATATATTTTTTTCAATTTTAAAAGCTTAAAATAAGTTTTTTTTTTTTTTCATATGAAGAAAGCCAAATTAGTTTATGGTAAGAGTTATATATTTGAGTTTTTTTTTTTTTTGATATAAAGAATTTTTTAAAAGATAAATACATACAAAAATATTTTTATGGGTTTTTTGGATAAATATTTTGTTTTTGGATTCTAATGTCACAAAATATTTAAAAGAATGTTTGTTCTTGTATGGACTAGTCTCCTTCATATTATTATTACTATTATGTTCAAGAAACAAACGCACAAGACACAAAATTAGTGGAATCAATACAAGTGCCTGTTTGCACAAAAGCATTCACTCGTATTCTTCTGGAGAAACATAGCATGATAGAACCATTACGAACAGATGAAAAAGTTAATGGGAATTACATGTGTATCCGCTATTGATCTAGATCATAGTTTTGTGACTTCATGGAGATATTTTACAACACTCTCTTCCTATGAACCTAAACACAAAATAAAGAAAAAAAAAGAACCATTTTGATATCACCATGTACCAGTGCCGAAGCCATACAACCTTCCTTTGCCAGTACTGAGCCACAAAATTGTAGTTTTGAAGCAGCTTGTATGGTTTTTCATTCTATATGACATTCGGTGGCACTGAAGGTGGATAGGATCTTCGATTGGTGTTTCTCACTTTTCAAACTTCACCGAACGAAAATTTGCAGAACCCTGAGTTCCACGAGAATGGGAGTTCAAATCAAATTGGGTGGATTCATGTTAAGAAATAAACTAATCAGAATCCAAAAACCAGCAGAGGAGCAAGTTTAAACCAGCAAGATAAACCAATCCCCGTTCCCCCAGTTCCCCCAATTCCCCTCTTCTGTTCAGTTCCCCCAATTCCCCTCTCCTCTCTCGGTTGAGTTCCCCCAATTCCCCTCTCCTCATCCCTCTCTCACCCAATAGTTTTCTCCTCCTGTTTGCGTCTCTCTCTTTGTGCTGGATTCGTCACAGTGTAGGGATGGTTGGGTGTTGTTGGGGATTTTTATCCTTTCAATAAGCTGTCGAATGGGCATGAAAAATGTGTTTTATGGCTTGATTTTGATGAGAAATTGGTTGGGTTTTTCTGCAGATCTTGTACTATTTGTAACGGGAGGAGATGAAGAAGAAAACTGGGTATGAGAAAATAAATTGACAGGCAGAAACAAAAATAAAAGTTTTTTTCAGAACAGATAAACAATCAACAATTTTTTGCTATTATTCTTGCAGATCTAAAAAATATGAAGAAGATAAAAACAAACGGAGCCTAATATACAAAAATAATACAGAAATAGGGAAAAAATACCTGAAATGGAAGAGTGTGATTCTTCAAATCTTCTTGCTTTTTTCTGTTTTTGTTTTTGGACAGAGATGCAGAGAGGAGAACAACGGAGCCAAAGATTAGGAAAGTGTTTTCCTTTTGACAAGGAAAGGAAAACACTTTCCTGTGAGGAAAGTTAAATTTTTTGTTAGCGGGAATTGCTTTTCCGTTGACTTATTTTCTGCATTGTCACCAAACATGGGAAAATGAGGAAAATGAATTCCTGGAATTCATTTTCCTTGAAACAAACAAGGCATTAATGTATTTTTATTTTATCTTAAGCACAACCTAGATTCAATCTGTTTATATTTAATTTGGAAAAAAAAAAATTTAAAAAGGTCCCAGATATAGAAATTGAGGGGTGTGAACAGAAAGAATAGGCTTAAGGCCCAGCTTGAAACGTGCTATTCAACCATAAGCTGCAACTTTCCCAACAGAAGTTAGATTGAAGCCTTATGTATAATTTGTACCATTGAACTCCCCTCGGTGAATTAATGGTAAGAAATATTATCTCTAACATTGCTTTAAAACATATTAGGTGAAGAAATTAGTGCTTCATTTTTCCAAATTAATAAATAAAATATAGTTTCATTATGGGACAGACTCAACTGATACATAGGACTTGAAGCGCAAGGCTCAAGAAAAACCCAGAAATTTAACCCCAGCATGAATCCAACCTTTTGAAACCAAAATATGAGCTAAATTATTACAACTAACCAAAATGAAAGCGCAGCTTGTGGTCCTTTGGCAATGAATTCAGTGTGCTTGCTACAAGGCAACTAACCTTCTCTCCACGTAATTTGGTTTTATAGTAGTTTTTACAGTTTGGAAAAACAAACTTTTTAAAAAACCATGAATTATAGCTTTTATTGCAATTAAAGTTTGAAAAAACTTTTTAATGAAATTCATGCAAAATTATGATTTGTATTGATCAACTAAATACTTTCAAAACGGTAAGTTGAAATAAAATACAACTTCAATTACATTAAATCTTAAGTTTAAAACATATTTTATGCTAGAGACTAGAAAAGCCTCTCGAACTTCACATTTTTCGTCTAAACAATTGTGATAAGTTTAGATGGAAGGACTTGATTAAGAAAAATTTATTTGTTAAATATGAAATAAATCAAAGATAATTAATTTCAATGGGATGAAATTGTAAATCAATTAGTAATATCCAAGAGAGTAGTCAAAAACATTAATGGCTTGATTATTAAGGTTTCTTCATCAACTTCTACTCTAATATAAAATAGCTCATCACTTATAGATTAAAAAATTACAGGTCCGATTGACTTTTCAAAACTCCAACATTCGGTTGTTGACTCTTGAGGTCCGATCCGATTATCAACAAACTCCACCTCTTTCTTTTCTGCTGGTATAAATAAGCTGGCAATATCAGCATCACAAGCATACTTTTTCAACAGTTTTTTTCGTTTCTTATAAATTATTTCCTAGTCTTCTCAAGCTTTATAGCATACATCACAGGAAAACCATGGAGAATGGTGCTCGAGTTATCAAGGGTTTTATTCTTTCAGTTCCAGAATCTGTGTCCCGACTCTGCCATAGAGCAGGACAACTAGAATCACAGCAGCTACCACGTCCCACCATGAACGAAGAAGAAGAGCTGGTCAATATGTTCCATGCTAAGCAGGAAATGGAATGGCAGAAGACGCTTATAAGCATCTGCTTCACATCAGGACTTCAAATTGTTGAAATTCACAAAGGGATAGTTGAAGAGTATGTTTATTAAGTTGCTGTCAATGGCTTATAAATAGCCTTAGACTGGAAACTAATGAAATAACGAACTCACGATATACTTGCATGCAATCGTGGTTAACTGATTCTAACAGAAGAATAGAAACTTGTTCCTCAAACACAGGAGGAATTATTCAACATAACTGAAACTGATCCTAAAGACAAGGAAACATCTTGGAATTCTTCAACAGTTTATCATCCTCCCTTAAACTGAGTTCTATCAGTTTATACTTGGAGATTCACACACACCCATTAGCCTTCGCATCTTCAGAAAAACATCAAGCTTCAATGGTTTTGTTAATATATCAGCAACTTGCTCCTGTGTAGAACACGTAATTAATTCAACTAATCCATCCTTGACAAGCTCTCGGAGAAAATGAAATCTGATATCTATGTGTTTACTGCGCCCATGCATTACAGGGTTCTTTGAGAGTTTGATTGCTGAAATATTGTCACAATACACCTTCGTTGGAGTGCTTTGTGCCTAATGGAGGCTTTTCAGAATTCTATTTATCCACACGACTTGGCATGCACTGGATGTTGCTGCTATAAACTCTGCTTCAGTGGTGGATAAGGAGACAACAGGTTGTTTTTTAGAAGACCAGGAAATTGCTCCAGAGCTCAACATAAAAACGTAACCTGAGGTGCTTTTTCTGTCGTCTTGATCTCCAGCAAAATCACTGTCAGTGTAGCCAAAGAACTCTGCACTTCCTTCCTTCTTGTAAAATATTCCAAAGCTGGTCGTGCCTTTAACATACCTTAAAACTCGTTTTGCTGCTTGCAAGTGAGATTCAGTAGGTCTTTCCATGTATCTGCTAATTAAGCTGACAATGAACATTAAATCTGGACGTGTAGCCGTGAGATACATGAGGCTTCCCACTATTTGTTTGTAGAATGTACTGTCAACTGCATTGCCTTCTTCATCTTTTGTGAGTTTAAAACCAGGAACTGCCGGATTGTGGACTGAATTGCACTGATTCATGTTGAACCTCTGTAGAAGCTCTTGAGCATATTTACGTTGATTGATGAAGATACCATCTGTTCTCTGTAATACTTCAATGCCTAGAAAAAATCTCATTCTACCAAGGTCTGTCATGTCGAATTCAGTCATCATGGAAGTCTTAAGTTGTTCGAACAACATGGGATCATTGCCGGTAAAAATGAGATCATCAACGTAAAGACACACAATTAAAGTTTTACCTCCATCAACAGTTCTGATGAACAACGTGTGCTCATATGGGCATTTGATGAACCCTTCTTTGATGAAATATGCTTCAATTCTACTGTACCAGGCTCGGGGAGCCTGCTTGAGTCCATATAGAGCCTTCTTGAGTCGATAGACTTTGGATTCGTGTCCTTTCTGTTCATAACCTGGTGGCTGATCAACAAAGACTTCTTCATTAATTTCCCCATGTAAGAAAGCTGACTTGACGTCAAGTTGATAAATCACCCAACTGTTCTGTGCAGCAAGAGAGATAACAATTCGGATGGTGTCCAAACGAGCCACTGGTGTGAATACCTCAGCATAATCAATTCCATATTGCTGGCAGTATCCTTTAGCAACTAACCTTGCCTTGTATTTTTCTACTTCCCCATTTTCATTCACCTTTGTTTTAAACACCCACTTCACTCCTATAGTTTTGCTTCCTGGTGGCAACACAGTGAGTTCCCATGTATCATTTCTTTCTATGGCTAGCATTTCTTGATCCATAGCTTGCCTCCATGTTTCTAATTTTACTGCTTCTTCATACGTCATAGGGTCACTGTCACTTAACAAAGCTAAGAATGTCATGTTTGCAGTTTCTTCATCAAAGAAATGTTGACCAGATGCATAGTCCTGCATCCAAACTGGTGGCCTTCTATTTCGTCCTTATGAGGACAAAATGTTTCTGTTTGAAATATGGCTTTCATTAGGAGCATCTTCAGGTTGAGTTGTATCTTCAGGTTGTTCTGTATCTCCAGGTTGTGCTGTATCTTCAGGTTGGTCTGCATTGATAATTTCTGTAAGCTCTGCATCAGCTCCAAAACCTTCTGTACAATTCTCATCTGCAGGTTGTTCTCCCACTTCATTAGCTTCCCACTCAAGATCAGTCAATATATTTTGTTTGTGAGTATCATCCCAGCACCATTGTTGATCTTCTTCAAACACAACATCCCGACTGATAATGATTTTGTTAGAAGCAGGATTAAACAATCTATAAGCTTTAGATTCTTCACTTACTCCAAGCAAGACGTATTTTAAGCTTTTTGCATCAAGCTTCACTCGTTTACTGTCTGGGACATGGACATGAGAAACACAACCAAAAATTCGAAAATGATCTACTGATGGTTTAATGCCACTCCATGCCTCCTCAGGTGTTCTGTTCTTCACGGCAAAAGTTGGACATCTATTCAGCACATGTACAGTCCAATTGACAGCTTCAGGCCAGAATGTCTTGGGAATTTGTTTTGCATGCAACATACTTCGCACCATATTCATTATAGTACGATTTTTCCTTTCTGCAACGCCGTTTTGTTGAGGAGTGAAAGCAGCTGTCAATTGTCTATGGATGCCATTCTCATGGCAGAAAGTTGTGAACTCCTGTGATGTGAATTCTCCCCCACGGTCTGTTCTGAAACTTCGGATGAATGTTCCTGTTTCCTTCTCTACTCTGGATTTATAAAGCCTGAAGTTATCAAAGGCTTCTGACTTTGCAGCCAGAAAATAGACCCAAATTTTTCTACTCAAATCATCAATAAAAGTAAGTAGATACCTTTTGTTGTTGTTTGAACTTGGATTGATTGGCCCACATATGTCTGCATGTACCAGTTGAAGGATATTAGAAGCTCTCCATGTGCTTTTGCTGGGAAATGGATCACGGTGCTGCCTTCCTACCAAACAATCTTCACACACCGTTTGAGACCCTTTAAACTGAGGTAGCCCTCTCACCATGCTCTTCTGTTGAAGTATTCGGAGTCCATTCCAACTGAGGTGCCCATACCGACAATGCCAAAGATTTGCTTGATCTGTAGTTAATGAAGAAAAGCATTGTTGTTCCTTTGGTGAGCAATGAGCAATGACTGTAAACATCCTGTTATGTGTTATCCCAGTTTCAATTATTAAACCTTTCTCAGAGTGAAAGATTTTGCATTTTCCATGTTGAATAAATATTGCCATTCCTTTTTCTTGCAGCTGACCGATGCTCAATAAGTTGTTCTTCAGATCTGGTACATAAAACACATCTGTGATTATAAACACAATGCCTTTTACTTCCAGTCGAATATTGCCCTTGCCTTGTACTGCAAGCCTTGAGTTGTTTCCAAGCTTCACAAATTCTCTGAAGTTACTATCCAATTCACAGAATATGTTTTTCTCCCCGCACATATGATTACTACAGCCAGAGTCAAGAAACCAAATGTGCTCAGATTCAGTCTCCTTGGAATCTACAAGAGCCATCAGTAGCATTTCTTCTTTTGTTTCTATATACTTAGTTGTATGTTCTTTGGCTCTTTTGGAACATTCCCATTGAAAATGCCCGAAATCATGACAGTGATAGCACTCTATGGCAGATTTGTCAAACTCAAATCTACCTCTTCCCCTTCCTCGTCCACGATAAACGTTTCTGCCTCCACTTCTGCCTCCTTGCTGAGATCCATGACTGATTTGAAGAGCTTGTTCTTCAACCCCATGCCTGCTGATTCTTTGTTCATGTACCAGAAGACTGCTTTGGAGCTCATCTATGGACAAAGTATCAAGATCATTTGATTCTTCAATAGAGCATACGACATAGTCATATTTGGATGTCATAGATCTCAGAATTTTTTCAATAATGACCACATCATCCATTTTCTCCCCATGAATTCTCATTTTGTTAGCAATGATGAGAGTTCTGCCAAAGTAATCATCAACTGATTCTCCAGTTTTCATGTGCAACACTTCAAATTCTTTGCGGAGTGCTTGCAGTTGAGCACGTTTTACACGTGCTGTGCCTTGATACTTTCGCTTCAAAGAATCCCATATGTCCTTTGCAGTATCCTTTTTCAAAATGGTTTCCAGTATTGAACGATCAATAGCTTGAAACAGATAATTCTTGGCCTTTAGATCTTTCAATCTTAGATCTTCAATGGCCTTCTCCCCGAGACTATTGTCTTCTGCTGCAGCAGTGATTCCCACCTCAATGAGGTTCCAATATTCTTTGGAACGTAGAAAGTTTTCCATTAGCATACTCCAATGGTCATAGTGACCATCAAATCGTGGAATAGCAGGTTGGACGAAACTGTTCTCTGATGCCATTGATATCAAGCTCTAACCGTGATATCAAACTCTAACTGTAATCCTCTCTTTCACTATATTTTCCTCACTTTTCTCACCCTCACCGTGTTTCCCTCCTCTCTGTGTTTATAGTCTATCCCTGTAATGAAGACTGTAATCAGGCTTTAGATTGCTCTGATACCAAATGTTGAAATTCACAAAGGGATAGTTGAAGAGTATGTTTATTAAGTTGCTGTCAATGGCTTATAAATAGCCTTACACTGGAAACTAATGAAATAACGAACTCACGATATACTTGCATGCAATCGTGGTTAACTGATTCTAACAGAAGAATAGAAACTTGTTCCTCAAACACAGGAGGAATTATTCAACATAACTGAAACTGATCCTAAAGACAAGGAAACATCTTGGAATTCTTCAACAGTTTATCACAAATAGCCCTTCATTTTCACCAAATTACTGATTCCAAACTCGATTCCTTGCATTTACTCTTATTCTTGTTGCAATTCTCTTTTCTTGTCTCTTTGTTTCACATTTTATCAACCCCACCAAGTTTCCGAGGACATCCAAAGTGTTGGGTAAAGTTGCAGTTTTCCTGGCAGCCACCGTGTTTTTCATCACCATTTCAATCCCATTCCCCCCTGGTGTCAAGTGGGCTACTTGGATAATCTATGCCATTTCGTTGCTCGTTATTGCAATCTGCAATTTCTGCTACTAGACACGAGCTTTTCATGGCATATATTTTTTCTGTCAGTGTTTGTATTTGTTCTCCGTAACAAGGCTTACATTTATATGTTGGAAGGTGTTGAAATTCAGTGTAATCACGGCGTTATATATAACCATTGATCAATATAACATAATATGGGCCATTCAAACTTTTTATGGGCTTGCGTCTTTCGATTGGAGAATTTGATGGGCTAAGCTTAGGGAGGGACTGGATTATCTTATATCTTGCATGTCTTTGAGAGTAAGCTTCTTCTAGAAATTAATTAGGGCTGACAAAAGACAGCATTCTTAATTGCTATGGACCCTTTTTTTTAATCTTTTTTTGAAAAATCCTTCCATACTATATTTGGCTTACCTTTTTTAATTAATGTAACTCAAGCGAGCATATTAGTGGTTAACTCGACCACTCTTAGGAAATTATTAATTATAGACCTAATCAATGATGAATCAATCATATTATAGAAATCCGTGCAATTAGTAAGCAATAAATATTTGTTTTTCCTTTCAATGTATTCTTTAAAGTTAAAGCACCATTCTTAAAGTCCATCAATGTAATAAATATCAAATCTCTAATTTGAATCACTTTGTATTGGAAAAAAACCGCACGCTAAATTTAAGTAAAGATCAAATCTCTTTGAACGAAGTTAATTTATTGATATTAGATTATTTAATTTACATTGTTTCATTTACATTGAAATCGATAATCAGTACCTTTTTGGACCACGTCTAAGTAAACAAAGATAATAATTGAATACTTCATTGAATTTTAATTAGTAATTGAATATATAAGAATAAATTTAATTATTTTATCTCAATTTTATTCTATTATTGCATCATATATGTTTAAGTATTTCTATTAATTTTAATTTTTATTGTTGAATTTACCTTGTAATTAGTAATTGAATATATAGGAATAAATTTAATTATTTTCTCTCAATTTTAACTCTATTATTGCATGATATGTGTTTAAGTATTTTCATAAATTTTAATTGTTATTATTGAATTTACCTTGTAATTAGTAATTGAATATATAGAAATAAATTTAATTATTTTATCTTAATTTTACTCTATTATTGCATGATATGTGTTTAATTATTTTCATTAATTTTAATTGTTAATTGTATAGATGTTAGGTTATATACAAGATTTTTTAATGAGGTCAATTGGTTGTGGCTATTGTCAATATTTGCAGGTTTGAAAACTTTGGGTAGTCTCCAGTGTAGGGGAGGTGTTGCCGAATTGTTTTTAACAATTGAATTTAATTATGTAATTATTTGTTTAAAATTGTGTAGATGCATAGAACAAAAACAACAGCTCGTCGCTCATATAGGGTCGCAACTAGTTCTTCTAGCACCGAGGATGACATATACTTAGGTGTCAATCAAGAAGAGGCACCTGCGCCATCTTCCAATGCTGCCTCTTCCAGCGCGGTTTCACAGAGAAGAGGCGGTGTGCTTTCACAGCGGAATCATTCCACTCGCAAGTACGAGACACAATGGAAGGACAACCTTTCAATGTAAGTTTGTTTTGGTTTTAGTTTTATTTTTTTTAATTATAACATAATTTATGAACAACTAATCAATATTTCATTAATTTAATTTATTTTAAGGTTCACAAACATTGAGGTCGCCCGAGTAATATCATCGGCGTTTAAATCATCGATGGAGATTCCATTATTTCAATGGAGTCGAGTATCCAGACACCCTGAATGGATACCGAATATCGATGCATGGTTTGACAAATTTGAGGTTGGTGTCAATTTCTAATTTCCAGCTTATTATTAATATAATTGTAAATTATTATTTTATTTTAAATAAATTACTTATACACAACACAAATTCACGTGGGACAACGCGCATGACAATGTTGTGAGGAAGGTGTGGGAAAATCACGTGGTAACTAGGTAACATAAAAAACAATACAATTTTTTTTTAAAAAAAAATTATGTTTTAAAATCTAATTTGTCACTATGGAAGTAGGTTGCGTGATTTTTGATAGGGAAGCACAAAAAAAAAAAGCAAAAAAAATGAAAGAGATAAAGGTCTCCAAGGCTGAAACAACATGGTGGTTTGGAGGGATTTCAAATAGCTACACATCCCGAAAGATATTTGGTTATAATATATTGAGCACGTGATGTTTGAGCGGTTCCCATGACACTCACAGTCTGGTGCTAGTAACCAGAACCGGCAAATTCATGGTTCACTGACAACACACACCGGCGGCTCCATTCCATATGCTACATGTGCAAAACAGATGGTAAGATTAATTTAAATGAAATATATCGTTAAATAATTTGTTGTTACTTAATTAATTTTTTTTCTTATAAGCTATGTCTCTTGGATGTGAGCCGAGCCCAGTGGAGCTGTTCGTAAAGACACATATGCGGAGTCAAGACCGTTAAAAAAGAATGCAACAGTTCGTTGACAATCGCGCTCAATACTTTGTGGTATGTTCGTTCAACCATTTTATTTCATAAGTTATTATTTTTATTGAATTGAATATAATGATTTCTTTTTTTATTTTCATGAGATTTATAATAGTCGGTTGAGAGAGAAATATGGGGACAATCCTTCGACCCATTCAGATTTCGATCTGGATTTGTGGATGGAGGTAGGATCATTCGGTGGACCCGATAAAAATCAGGTGTACGGGCTCTCCAATACTACGGCCGAGAACTTGTGGGTGGCCCGTATTTTTTCAACCGTTGGGAGCTTTCAATCAGTATCGAGCACCTAATATAAGGAGTTCTTGGCCTTGCAACAACACACGGCTCATCTCACCAAAAAATACGAGCAACTATTAACAAATTATGAGTAAAACATGGCTCACACAGCTCATCATCTCACCGAGAAACACAAGCAACTCTCGATGAATTATGAACAACTTCACCAATTGGACATGAACTTGACATCACAAAGTGGTGATACATGTGCACCTCTTTTTTGGCCGTACGATTCTGGGAACAACCAACCTCCTCCTCCTCCTCCTCTTCCAGCTCCGTCATTGTGCTAATATAATTTTTTTTGGAAACATATTCAATTTGTAATGAATATTATTTAACTTTATTTTTTTATTTTTTGATGTTTAATCCATTGGTTTTTTTTTTTAACGGGAATTTTTTTTTGTGAGCATTTTCCGTCTGTAAAACCATCGGCAATATTTTTTTTTACCGACAAATGTAGCGATGAAATGTGGTATTACCGATGAAAGGGATGCCGACGGATACTTTTTGTCGGTAAAAAATTTAACGACGGAGTTTGAATCTTACACCGACTGATTATATTCGTCGATAAAACTATGAAATATTGTAGTGGGAGATAACCCATAATTGGGTTATGAGACTAGTCATCAAGACTTTGATACCATGTTAAAAACTATTTCAACTCAATAGCTTAAGCTGTTAGGTGATGTTTCAATATATGATTTATATTATTCTCTAACATTAATATTCAAGAATGTGTTAGAAATTTGTTTTAAAAATAGATTAATAGGTATATTTGAAACTAATGTTTTTTTAAAAAAAAGTTTGACTGTTTGAATTTTATTAGTAAGTATTCTCTAATGAAAATTATTTAACATAGAATAAAAAAATATATAGATGAGTGAAAAAAATATTTTTGATTGGCATGTTTTTTTGTAAATTCTTCAAAACTCTTTATCCTTGTCGCACGTGTGCGGCGTCGCGGCGAAAAATATAATTGTTGTATTTTCCATTTTAAATCTAGGAATGTAAATCTATATCTATGTGGCAAGTATAGGGAGACAAGGAATTCTTGTCGTTTATTGGTAGAAAATGGAATGGGAGTCGCCACCTAGTATTTTGGTCACTAGGAACCCTAACTGGTCTCAGAGATCGGGTACGGGGACTGGTTGCGTAAAGGGAAGGTATTAGCACCCCAAATACGCCTTACCTAAGGTAAGCTGCATTGTTTGATTGTCTGATAAAAACTAAGGTGTTATTGTGTTTCTAGTTGTTGGTCGGTCCATGGTTCAAGAAAAATCCTCCTCTTTAATCTGGGCCAGACCCGGCCTAGACATGCAAGGCTGGGCCAGAATCGGTCTGGCCCAGAAATACATCAAAGCTGGGCCAGAAGCAGCCTGGCCCAGCGAGAGGAAACCCAACGAGGGGGGAATTAATTTTCCCCTCCCCTCCTCCTGCATGCAGAATGATTCTGCATGCAGGAGGAAAACGCATGCAGCAAAAATGCAGGGGAGAAGAAGACTGTACCTGGCGTGGAGGAGGCGGTCGCTGGTGGTGCTGCGGTGGAGGCCGGTGGCGGTGTCGTGGCTCACGGACAGCGGCTCCAAGCAGCGGTGCTGCTGTTCAAACGGCGGAGGGAGAGAGGTTTCTTCCTCTTCCTCTCTCCTCTTTCTTTTTTGTTTTCAGTGGTTCTCTCTGTTCCTTCCTTTCTCTTTGTTCTCGGTTTTCTTTTTTTCTTTTGTTGTTTTCGGTTTTGTTCCTTCTCTTCCCTCTCTCTCGTTCATTCTCTCTCTTCCCTCTCTCTCTTCGTGTTCTCCCCTTTTCTTTTCCTCCTCTCCCGTATGGCCTGTTCAATCTCCATTTATAGGGGGTAAGGGAGCGGGGCCTCTTCATTACTGCGCATGGGGAGCAGGGCAGCATCGGTTTGGTTGGTGGGCGCGGCTGGCAAGGCGCAGCGCCCCTGACTTCTTATCATCACGGCGCTTGGGGTTTCGAGTCTTCTGCAGGGCACGCGGATCGCAGGGAGTAATGAAGAAAGAGGAAGAAAGAAAAAAAAACGCTTCCTCTTCCCCTGCTGCACGTCCAGGGGAAGAAGAAAGGGGAACAGTGTCGTTCAAAACGACACCGTTTTGTCCTCTTTTTTTTTTTTTTTACATAAAACGGCGTCGTTTTGGACAAAACGTGCCGTTTCATTTAAATGTGGCGCTAGAACGTGTCTATTTTCAAATCAGCCCTCAATTTTCTTTTGTTCATTTCAACTGCATCCTTCGAAAATTCAATTGCCGCCCTCATATTTGGCCGCCTTTTCCACTTTGATCCTTGTCCTTTGATTTATGCAATTTGACCCTCAATTGATCAATAAACTTCCAATTTCTTCAATTAGGCCCCTGAATCAATTCAATACAGCCCCCTCTATCTTCGCGCCTTTTCCAAATTGGTCCCTGGTTTCGGATTTTCACAATTAAGCCCCTAATTG
Source organism: Populus alba (assembly GCF_005239225.2). Lineage (NCBI taxonomy): Eukaryota > Viridiplantae > Streptophyta > Magnoliopsida > Malpighiales > Salicaceae > Populus > Populus alba. Next base: position 3,128,989 of record NC_133300.1, on the reverse strand, counting down.
GCCATTAAACTTCAATATTTATGCAATTAAGCCCCTGATTTGACCTAATAAATTCCTAAAAAATATATTTTGGCCCCAAAACTTAAATTTCTTCTAATTAAAACCCAAATTGACTTAAAAATCAATTTTTCTTGCAATCAAATCCTCTATAAATTCAATTAAAAATCCAATTAAGTCCATAAATCTCCAAATTTGGACTTTTCTCCTCAAAAAATCAAATTTTCTTATCCACCAGGGCTCTCATCATTCAAAAAATTCATCTCTGTATTTTTAACCTCCTTGACTAATTTTTCTGACCATTTTCTAGGCGCTTCATGCCTCCTGTTATTTTTCTAACTTCTTTTGGCTATTTATTTTATTTTTTGTGGGGACCCAAAAATGGGTTACAACAATCCTAATTTGAGAAAATATAAGATAGAACCAGCAAACTCGCTCCTGTTCAGTCTACATAAACAAGGTCTACAGAGTACTTTCCTTTAATCTCCTAAATTCTGCCTGGTCTGTTAACACATAACAGAGATTTTGGGGTCTGCAACCCCTAGCCACCTAGTGGGTTTGCTTGGAGCTCTTGGGTAGTTTGATCGAGTCGTCAGCGTAATAAAGGTAAGTAGGGATGCTGCTAACCTTCTCATCTAGAGGTTAGCACATGATGGATTGACCCCGGTGAGGAATACAGGTTAGATGGCCATCAAAATTCTGGGCCGTCAAGCAACTTCTCCACTTCCTTTCTTTTAGTCGTTCTAAAACACCCATTTTCTAATGATAACCAGCTGTATAGATTGGGGTGTTAGAGAAGACTTGCCATTAATAAAAAGGAGGCATCAATGGAAGAGCGTTGTCTGTTTACTTTTTCCTCTTGAGGCATGTGCATTACGGCTTACGCCACTTCCTGGAAAGCAATGGCTGGATAGGATGCGAATGTTAATTTGGGAAATAATAATATTCTTTATCGGATTTGGAAAGCAGGATGCGAAGACAGCTAAGTAGGTAGAGAGAGAGGAAAAAAATGTCTTGATAGCATATAGTCCTATTTGTTTTTGCATTTCAAAAATGTTTTGAAAATTTTGTATTTTTTTATGTGCTTCTAATTAATATTTTTTATTTTTTCATATTATTTTGATGTGCCGATGTCAAAAATAATTTTAAAAAAATTAAAAAATATATTATTTTGATGTATTTTCAAGTGAAAAATATTTTGAAAAGCAGCCGCAACTATACTTTCAAATACCTCACTTTCTTTGTAGAGAAATATTTCTTAAAAGTCAAATATTTGAAGGGACACAATATTTTTTTAAAAAAAAAAGGAAATTTCAAGTAAAGTGTGAATTGGGCGAAGAACTCATATATGATGGGTGTTAACTTAATCAAGAGGGGGGCTAGCGGGAGTATTATGCCATAAAAAATTAAATCAAGAAACATCTCTATTACATAATTATATAAATTACATCCTGAATTTTACTTAATAGTTTAAGCTATTAAACTAAGATAATTCTTTAACATGATATCAAAACCTTAGTAATTAAGCAATCATGAATTCGAGTTCTTTGACAATTTAGTCTTCTTTTGTAATCTCAAATGATTTGGTTATTGTAGAACCGATTCTATTAGGATACTAGCATGCAAACCTGACAAAATAAAAGGTAAGGGATAAGATAAAATAAGAAATTAGACACACAAGAATTTACGTGGTTCATCCAATTTGGCTACGTCCACGGGCAAGTATATAAGGATTTTACTAAGTAATGTGGGAATTACAACCTCTCTCAACTAATAGGAGAACAACTAAGAATCTCTCTATTACTAGGAGAAAACACCTCACTTACTCTCTCACAAATACCTCACAACTTTGTGGGATTACTTTCCCTCTCTCACTCTCCTCTTCTTCTCTCTTGTTTTTCTCTTATGAAGTATATAAGGCAAGGATGCACTGCCTATTTATAGGCAAGCTTCCTTGCCTTTGTCATGCAAAAGACAAGAGCACCAATTGGTGTTGCAAGTGGCACCGAATTTGTGCTCACTTTGTTGACTTAGGCAGCACCAATTGGTGCTAGTAGGTAGCTGACGTAGCGGAAGCTTTGAAGAAAACAGATCACCGTCTGCTTTGAAAGACACTAATTGTTCGAATCCACAAACACAAGAGCTGCCCGATTCCACGAGCTAGAGAATAGAATTCTCAAAGAGAAGGTTTATTATCAAAATTAAAAGGTGCCTTACAATGAAAATAAGCAGTCTTTATATAAGCTGCACATCCTAGTTCAACTAGGATTAAACTGTTTAGGAAAGAAATACTGAAATAGGAAAAACATAATAAAGTCTTGACGGTAATTAAATTCTAATATTTAAAACGTAAATGGAAAGTCCTAAAATAGAATGGAAAAGCCAACTGCAACTCCTGATTTGTCTCTTCGGCATTGTCTCTGCCATGAGCTATTGTTATTGATTCTGTTGCAGTTAGACTTCCCTTTTGCAATCTATTCTTCAAGCTGCAACTGGTTCTACATCAATCTCCCTTGCCTGAGAAGAACTCGACCTCGAGTGAGTTATGTGTGAAGACGCCTTGTCAGGGGGATGATATGCATACAAATCTGCGACAATGAAAGTAGGAGAAATGTCCATGTCGGCTGGAAGGTCGATGATATAGGCATTGTCATTGATTTTGTGTAGAACCTAGAAAGGTCCATATTTTTTGTCTTTCAATTTATTGTAGGTACTGACAGACAATCGTCCTTTGCGCAAGTAAACCATTACGAGGTTGCCTGCTTGAAATACTTGAGCTCTTCTCTTCTTATCAACTGCTGCTTTATATTTGGCGTTGGATGTCTCTAGATTGTGCCTCACTTGGTCTTGAATAGTTGTTATCTGTTCGGCCATATTGTCAGCTGAAATACTTAAACCAGGTAGTTTAGGCAGAGGAACCAAGTCTAAGGCATGGTGTGGTAGACAACAGTAAACAATCTGGAATGGTGTCTTCCCTGTAGACCGGTTGAGCATATTGTTATAGGCAAATTCAACTTGAGCAAGAGTAACATCCCACTATTTGGCTTTATGCCAAAAAGACAACGGATGAGGTTCCCAAGAGTGTGGTTCATTACTTCTGTTTGGCCATCGGACTGGGGATGGCTGGTGTTGCTGAAGTTCAGGGATGTGTCAAATCGCCGCCATAAAGTTCTCTAAAAATGGCTTAAGAATTCGGTGTCTCTGTCGAAAGTGATGGATTTGGGAACCCCATGTAGATGAACAATCTCTTTAAAAAATAGATTTGCGACATGAATTGCATCCACGGTCTTTTTGCAAGCAATAAAGTAGGTCATTTTAGAATACATGTCGACTACTACGAATACAGAATCAAATCCGCGTTGGGTGCGTGGGAGGCCTAAGACAAAGTCCATGGAGAGATCCTCCCATGGTGCTGTTGGAATGGTTGGAGGCATGTATAAACCAGTATTTTGGGACTGGCCTTTGGTAGCTTGACAGATGGGGCATCTCTTAACATGATTTCCAATATCATGTTTCAATTGCGGCCAATAATACCTCTCTTCAGCCAAAGCTATGGTTTTATCTCGTCCCAAGTGTCCGCCCAAGCCTCCACTGTGTAATTCATGGATTATCTGAGCTCGTAGTGAGCTCCTGGGGATGCATAATTGGTTGCCACGAAAGAGATATCCCTCCTGGATATGTAACCCGCCTAATGAGGTCCCTTCTTCACACTTTTCCCAAACATCCTGAAAGTCTTCATCGGTTGCATATAATTCTTTAAGGTAGTCAAATCTTGTGAACTCAGTTTGTAGGGTGACCAACAGTAGTGCTTGCCGGCTTAAGGCATCAGTTGCCCGATTCAAACAACTTGCTTTGTGTTTCAAGGAGAAGTTGAAGCGCTGTATGAAAGAGATCCAGCGAGCATGCATCCGATTGATATTGTTCTAGCTGTTGAGAAATTTTAATGCTTGATGGTTGCTGAATAATACAAGTTCTCGTTGCACTAGATAGTGCTCCCAGACTTTCAAGGCACGAAAAACAGCATATAGTTCCAGCTCATAGGTAGACCATTTCCGGCGAGCTTCATTGAGTTTTTCACAATAAAATGTGATTGGTCTGCCGTCTTGGGATAGCACAGCACTAATGCCGACAATAGAAGCTTCGCACTCTACCTGGAACAGTTTGTCAAAATCTGGTAGTGCTAAGATTGGGGCGGAGGATAGTTTATCTTTAATCAGCATAAAACTCTATTATGCTTCTTCTCCCTAATGGAATTTCCCCTTTTTTCATGCATTCAGTAATGGGTGCAATAATTTGACTAAAGTCCCTCACGAATTACCTGTAAAATTTTGCCAGGCCATTAAAACTACGGACCTCACTTACCGTTTGTGGAGTTGGCCACTCTCTAATGGCACGAATTTTTTCTTCATCCACCTTGATTCCATCTGCACTTACTATGAATCCCAAAAATAATAAGCTGCTGGTCATAAAGCTACACTTCTTCAGATTAACATACAACTTATTTTGCTGTAGGATTTGAAGTACTTCTCTCAGGTGCGCAACATGGTCAGATTGGGTTTGACTATATATTAATATATCATCAAAGTATACCACAACAAATTTTCCTGTAAAAGGTTTTAATACTTGGTTCATGAAACGCATGAAGGTACTGGGTGCATTGGTTAGTCTAAATGGTATTACTAACCATTCGTATAATCCCTCCTTCGTTTTAAAAGTAGTCTTCCACTCATCGCCTGGTCTGATTCGAATTTGATGGTACTCGCTGCACAAGTCAATTTTCAAGAAGACTTTGGATCCAGACAACATGTCTTCTAACCGAGGGATGGGGAATCTATATTTGATAGTGATTTTATTGATTGCCCGACTGTCAATGCACATGCACCAACTGCCATCCTCCTTCAGAACTAACAATGTTGGAACCGCATAAGGACTCATGCTCTCTTGTACCAAACCCTTTTTTATCAGTTCTTCAACCTGGCTTTAACTTTCTTTGGGGTTCATCCGGTAATGTGGACGATTAGGTAAACTGGCTCCTGGCATAAAATCAATCTGGTGTTGTATGTCCAGTACGAGAGGTAACCCATTAGGCAATTCCATGGGTATAATTTCCTGAAATTCTTCCAGTAAAGACATTAGTGTTCGTGGAATGTCATTGGATTCCCTGCCGACTTCTCCTCCCACTACTATCGCAAAAATCTCTTAGGCTTCCTTAGCTTCTTCCATGAATTTTTCGTCGTCCATTAACAGTACTAGATTTTTCTATCTTCGTCTCGCTGCTGGTGAGCCCTTCTTTTATGGGTCCTAGTATGACTTTTAGGTCACCCTTCATGAAGACATACACGTTATCACGACCCCTGTAAGGAGCATCCACATCATACTGCCAAGGGCGTCCTAAAATTATGTGGCAGGCATCCATTTCTACTATGTCACATATAACCTCATCTATGTAGCTCTTCCTAATTGAGAATTTAATGTGACAGGTTTCAGTTATCTTCACTTCACTTCCTCGTTTGATCCATCCAATTTTATACGGGGCAGGGTGCTTTCTAGTTTGTAACCCTAGTTTGGTAACCATGACCTTTGATACTATGTTCTCGCTACTACCACTGCCGATAATAATATCACAAACCCTTTTGTTTACAGTGCATCTGGTTCTGAATATCTTGTGTCGTTGGGATGGCTTTTCTCGTTTTGGCATCAACAACAGTCGTTGGACCACTAGAGAATGTGATAAAAGTTCTCCTTCATCACTGCCTATTATCTCTTCCTCTTCATATGCATAGAATGCTTCATTTTTGTCTGCCTCGCGTCTGCAGTCTTCTTCTGGTTCCACTAAGTTTACAGTGCCCCTCCTTAGACATTGGTTGGAACGGTGTCCCGGTTGTCCACACCTATAGCATTTATCAGCTCCCGAACGAGCATAAGGATTGCGGGGTGCTATTTCTGGTGGTGCAATAGGGACTGGTTTTGTGGGCGCTCCATTGTTATTCACAGTGTTAGAGAAGGATGGTTGTGCTATGAGAGCTTTTCCTTTGTTTATTGTAGTCCAATTATTGTCCACCAAACTTCTTGCTCCGGTTGCAATCCTTGATCTGTCTAGTTAGGTTTCCACCTTAATAGCTAGTGCTACTACTTCAGTTAAGGTATATATTGTTTGCATTGCCACTCGATCCTGTATAGTCCAACGTAGTCCCCCAACAAACCTAGCCACTTGTTGTGCCTCTTTTTCCAGCAGGTTATTTCGAGATGATAACCGGTGGAACTCTTCTAGGAAAGTCTCGACAGTTCTACTTCCCTGCCTGCAATCTTGATATTGTTTAAACAGAGTTTGTTCATAATCTGGGGGTAGATATCGAGATCACAGTAGTCGTTTCATTTTAGCCCATGTCTGAACCATCCCCTTTCCTTGTCGCAATCGTATGGTTTGTAGTTGCTCCCACCATGCAAAGGCTCCTTCTAGGAGCTTGTATGCAACTAGTTTGACCTTTTTGTCTTCAGAGGTGTCCATATAATCGAAAAATCATTCAACTAATACCAGCCAGTCAAGGAATCCTTCAATTTGAAGTTGGCCATTAAAACTGGGTAAATCCATCTTCATGCGAAATGTTTGTCGGTCTGGCTCTTTTTGGTTTCCCCTGCGATTACCCTGAAGCATGGTTTCAGCTTCATCTTCATCCTCGCTCAATGTATCTTCATAGTTTGTTTGCCTTTGTGGTATCCTTGGATAACGTTCAAACATAACGTCAGTTCTGTTTCTGTAGGGGTGACGATCGGGAGGATCATTACCTCTTTGATGATTTCCTGCTATTAGCCTAGCAAGAGCTGCCTGGATCTCTCGTAATGTTTGTTGTGTTACATGTTGGAAATTCCTGAATTCTACTCCTGTAACCAAATTATCCTCACTTTCATCGCCGCCAAGGATTTCTCTTTCATTTCATGCATTCGCCATCTGATCAGGATTAAGCCTACTCTGATACGAACTGACGTAGTGGAAGCTTTGAAGAAAACAGATCACCGTCTGCTTTGAAAGACACTAATTGTTCGAATCCACAAACACAAGAACTGCCCGATTCCACGAGCTAGAGAATAGAATTCTCAAAGAGAAGGTTTATTATCAAAATTAAAAGGTGCCTTACAATGAAAATAAGCAGTCTTTATATAAGTTGCACATCCTAGTTCAACTAGGATTAAACTGTTTAGGAAAGAAATACTGAAATAGGAAAAATATAATAGAGTCCTGACGGTAATTAAATTCTGATATTTAAAACGTAAATTGAAAGTCCTAAAATAGAATGGAAAAGCCAGCTGCAACTCCTGATTTGTCTCTTCAGCATTGCCTCTGCCATGAGTTGTTGTTGCTGATTCTGCTGCAGTTAGACTTCCCTTTTGCAATCTATTCTTCAAGCTGCAACTGGTTCTACATCAGTAGCACTAATTGGTGATGGTGCTAGCTAGCTTCACAGATTCATGGTATGGTGGGGTTATGGGTGGTTCCAAACACTATTGATGAACTCTATCATCAATGGGAGAATATTTATTAGTGGGAAAAAAGCAAAGGGTATATATATAGATATGGTTTCTTCTTCTCTATTGAGTTTGTTCTTACAACTCAATCCTTGTTCTTTTTTTTTATAACAATTGCTTGTGGATGATTAATTCCATTTAATGTTTTATTTTGTTCCGAGGATAAATTTGAGGGGAGAGATAGAGAGGTGAAGAAAGAAAATCTTGATTTGATATTTTTAGTCACAGAAATCATTGATCTTAGCTTCCTTGTATTCAGGTTGGTGAGGAAAGTTGGTGTTGGCTAAAAGCCTTGAGCTTTTTTTTTTTTTAATTTGATTTGATTTGATTTGCAAAGTTTTAGGTTAATTAAAATGTGTCTTGGGATGGAAATAAGTTTATGAAGATTGTTAGAGTATATTTTAGATGTTTATAGTGAAAGAGGTTGAAGTTTGATATTTTAGATCCAAACTGTAAGCCTCTAATTTCCAAGCAAAAGAAGGTTGTTGGAAATTGTACTAGAAGATAACACATGGTCTATCCAAGCAAGCGGCATGTTGATTATTGTATGATATTTTAGGACAAGTAATCTCGAGGAATGTAGTTTAACTGATTAGATCTTGAGTTTATTTTCTAGAGGTCGCCCATTCAAGCCTCATAAATTTCAGGGCCATTAAAATCTTATATGGTTGTTATTTTCAAAACTTATAGAATTAGTTAAAGTACACGAAAGTTAGTCCGAATACTTAGAGTAATAAAATATATATTAAGGCAGGTGTGCAGGGCTGTCCTTCCCCGTTCAGTGGCACTTGTTTTTGAAGGCCTAAGTAGGCGTAGCTTGTCTGTCTTGTCCATTGCCCTCTTTAGTTAGAGTAATATATTGATTAAATTTGTTTATCTTGTTTGCATCTTGACTCTAGCTATAACATCTTGATTAACTGATTTTCAATTATCAAGTGGTCTAATTCCATCCAATCTTGAAACTCACGTACCAATAAAAATGAAACAATTTATCATGTTCTTAGTAGTTTCTTGTCAGAATTTTTTTTGCACTTTGTCTCTGTTGGCTTTTCGATGTAATCAAAATGTCAATGATGATCACTTCTATGCTGGGATGGGAAGTCAACTTTAAGAAATAATAATAGTACAGAATTATAGGAGATGACTTGTGACCATCTATAAAGGCAAATAGTTACCTGCATAAAACCATGTACCAGAAAACGATAGATAAATTCACAGCTTCATTTATTGCTAAAAATGGCCCCTCCCCTTCTTGAAAAATTGATGGAATGCGCTCAGGCAATTGAAGATGGTGATCTGAAACATGCAGATTCACTCTTCAAGGAAATCGGACTCCAAAGTTCCACCGAAGCCAATTTAGCCACAAGAAAAGTTGTCAAATACTTCGCTGAAGCTCTTGTTCGGCGACTGTATAAACTGTATCCTCGAAATCCTATGCCGTTGGTACGTTTCAGAGAAGATATGGACATCCTCGGTTGCAAATTCGAACCTTTCCTCTCGTTTGCTAGCTACACCATCATGCCTCCCTTCTACGATGCACTGCGTGGAAAAAAACAAGTTCACATTATTGACTTTTCCGTTGCGGTGGATATCTGGCAGCATGCTACTCTGATGAAAGTGCTTGCAAGCGAGCTTGGTAGCCGGTTGTCATACCGGATAACTTTCGTCGGGCCAAAATTATCAAAACATCTTGGGTACCTCAAGTTAATTAGTTTGATCCTCACTAAAACGGCTGAAAACCATCAAATTGATTTCGAGTATGGAGAATATCTTGCTAATAGTGCGGGTGAGATAGTTGGAGCTACTCTCCAACTCGGCAGAAGAAGCAAGGGAGAGGCGGTGGTGGTGGAATGGGAATTTGAACTACACAAATTGCTTGCAGTACCCAGTGCAATATTCAATCTGGTGATGTCAAAATTGAAGGACCTCAAACCAGAGGTCATGGTAATTGTCGAACAGGAAGCGGATCATAACAGTCCCGATTTGATGGACCGCCTCGGCAAATCATTCAAGTATTACTCTGTTATGTTTGACTCCCTCGAGGAGGATAAATTTGAAAAGCTTGAAGATTATAGAGTTCTATGGGAGAGGAATTTTAGGCGCCAGATCAGCAAAGTGGTGGCTGAAGAGGGCATCGGCCATGTTGAGCGACATGAGACATGGGCTCAGTGGCGAGACAGACTGTTTCGAGCTGGTTTTCATCCTGCTCGCATATTGTTCCGTGAAACTATGTTTTTTAATAACAAGACTAATGAATACAGAATAGAAGAAAAGAATCGGCGTCCCCTGCTCTGCCGGCTCGATTACCCTTTCGCTATCTCTTCGGCTTGGAAACCTGACCTAACTCACGATGGTGAGCACACTGCTTCCTACAATTAATTACATCTATCAGAGTTTCTACTGATTAAGAAACCTAGTTATTTAATGTACTAAATATAGTTTGGTTTCATGAAGTAATTATTGAAATGCATGTTTTTTGGCTGCGGTAATAATAATATTGACTATGCAGAGTCAATAAGCATGGAGATAGGAGACCTAGGATCTATGCTGGGCAGTTTTAACATGGCACAAGATGCCAGTCGGGAGTCCGGGAAAGCAAGCAATTCTGTATCCCATGAAGACGACGCAGATGATGCTACTATCATGATGAGAGGAAGTATGCGGTCGACAGAGGTATCGTTTTCTCTATTTCTGTCATAATGGAAAAACCACTTTATTTTATTGTGTATTGGTCAAATTTGTCCCCTTCGTCAGATTGATAGTTTCCATTAGATTGCATCATTAAATGAGCCAATATGGCTTTAAATCATATTTGCATTCTAATGAAAAAATTATAAAGAAAGCTATCAATAGGATTAAGTTAGAATAAAATGTGTTGAAGAATAATATAAATTATATCTTGGTATCTCATCTAACAGCTTAAATTTTAGGTGAGATGGTTCTTTGACATGATGTCAAATCAGTCTTGATGATGAAACACTTACAAATTCAAATCTCAACATCTCAGGCTATGTTTGTTTCCTGAAAAGTGATTTCTGAAAAACCATTTTTCAAACTTTTCTGTATTTATTTGCCATTAAAAAAGTTGGTCAACGGAAAACACTTTCTAGTTAAAGAAAAATTTGGCTTGGTTTCCAGGAAAGTGTTTTCCTGGAAAATTTGGATGGAAAACACTTTCCGGAAATTGTGAAAATTTTAGAAATGTTATATTATTTGCTAATTATCAAATTTGGTCCTCAAACTTTTGATTGCTATATATATTTTGTTTTCAATATTTATTTTTTAATTTCATCTCTTAAAATTTAATTTTTATATTAACTTTGGTCCTCATTTTTATAATTGTTTATTTGCTTTTTCCTTATCATTTTTTTATTGAAATTTTTTTATCTATCAAATTTGGTCCTCATTCTTTTGATTGTTACTTATTTTATATGAAATAATTTAAGAAATGTTAATTATTATTATTATAATTTCTTCATCTTTCATTTTTTTTTATTTTTTAGATTTAATCTCTATTATTTTGATTATTATTTATTTTATTTGAGATAATTTATGAAATTATATTTTTTTTTCAATTTCATTCTCATTCAACTTTTTAATTTGTAAGATTTATTCCTCATTATTTTAATAAACTTGAGAAAAATAAAACATTAATAAGTTATTTTGCAGCTCATTTTCCATGATATAACCAAACATTAGAAAGTGTTTTCCAACTTATTTTCTATTACACCACCAAACATCGGAAAATAATTCACTTTCCTTAAATTCACTTTCCAAAAAGAAACTACTTTACAGCAAATAAACGGGGTCTCAATTCTATTTGATAAAAATAAAGAATAATATAGTACTGGTCTGTATAAATTTCAAGGTTTAAGAGTATTCACTTGAGAGAATAAATCATATCTTGAGTTCAAAGTCCAATGGCTTTTACTCAAGGAGTGCATACTAGAGAATAATATAAATTATATATCTTGAACTCAAGCTTCAAGGGTTCTCACTTGAGGAGGATTATATCTTGAGATCTCAACTAATAAGTTTAAACGTTTCGATGAGATGATTCTTTTGAGAAAAATATAATGGCAATTTGGTAAAATAAGGACCCTCACTTAATCTATTGTCTTCTAAAGTTATTAAATAATATAAAATTATTTATTAGAGTTCATCCTCCTCAAAATTTTGGGTGATTAACATGATATCATAGTTTTAATAATAAATAATTCAAGTAGCTTTTAACTTGAGAGAGAGTGTTAATAAATAATACAAAATCATTAATTGAATTTTTAATATCTATGTACATTCTTTTTTAGCGAATTTTTAGATTTAGATTTTGATAATCTCCATGGAGGTAGAAGAAGCCGTTTGCACCGCATAAACAAAATAAAATTTCATAGGTGTTATTATAGAAGTGCTTTACTTCGGTGTTTTATTGTACCTCAATTAAAAGTTCATATTATTCTTGTTGCAGTGCTTCTCAATTAACCAGATCGCTGCTTCAGCTGAGATATTTGACATATTAGAATATGTATGTCATGTACATGATCTGCCGATGGCTCTTACATGGATTTCAGACAGGAGAGAGGAAGATACAAATTCAAGAGAGAGATTTAGGCTGCACATCGTGGATACTGCTTGCTTTGTTAATGATGTAGGAATGAAAGGTTTCGTTGAGGCATGTGTTGAAGGACCTCCTCTTGAGGAAGGGCAAGGGGTAGCTGGGAAAGCACTGCAATCAAAGATGCAATTTGTCCCTGACGTTGCAGACCTTGATGCAATCGATTATCCATTTCTTCATGTTGCATGGGAGTTTGGCCTTCATGCTGTTCTTGCAATTAAGCTTGCAAGCACCTACATGAGTAATGTTGATTATATATTAGAACTTGTTTTCCCTCTGGAAACTAGAGAACTTTCAGAACAGTTGGTATTGATGAAGGAAATCATATCAACCTTGACCAAAAACTGTGGGAATTCATGGAGACTTTGGGGTAATAGAGCTGGGATTGAGAAGGCAGGGAAGTCTGATGAAACAGCATCTATTGTTTCTGGCAGCTCACAGGGGTTTTCAGATATTGGCGGTTTGAATACAAAAGATATAATCATTACATTGGATAGCTGTTTGAGTGATGGGCATGGTAAGCAGGTACCTTTTTTTAACTCAATCTCGGTCTCTATAATAACTTGGTGAATTGCTCTATTGATCATATTCTACGCGTATATTATGCCCAAAATTATCTAACATTACTTGGCTATCTCTTATAAGGAAGTCAAAGGACAAACTACTGGCACCAAATTGCCCAAAACTCCCCGTTGGCCTCGTCCAATAAAACCTCCAAGTTCCAAAGAATCGAGATCCAAAGCGTGGAAAGACTTCTATAAGTTGAAAGATGACAATGGTGCATTATGGGCCATCTGTAAACATTGTAAGAAGAGGTATCGAGGTGAAAGCACTAGGGGAACTACCAATCTACTTAAACACTTGAGAAATTGTCAGAAAAAGAGAGAAGCAGAACAGCGAACACCTAAAGATCAGCCTGTTCCATTTATGGTGATCGAAGCGGACAGCCCAGAGCATTTTGAGTTAATCGACAACATATTTTCACCTTCACTTTTCGAGACTATAGATCGCTTAATGTCTAGTTCAAGAAAGCAACAGGGAAATTCAGAACATCAAATGCCTAGACACCAGGCAGGTCCATTTAAGGTGATCAAATCTACGAGTCCAGAGGATTTAAAGTTAATCAACTACATTTTTAACTCATCTTCGGATGAAAGGTTAGATTTCCTCCCCTCTTCCAAGTTACTATATGTATTTAAAAAAAAAAAAATTAACTTCTTGTATTGTGAACCTTGTCTTTTGTCAGTGAGATTGTTGTTCATTGCAACCATAATTATTTGACTCGGAGTGAATTGTGCACACTAAGACCACAGACGTGCCTTGATGATAACGTCATTTCTATCATGTCTGATGCCCTAACCGTAGCTGAGAGAAGGAAGAAGAAAGGTTCTATAAATTGGTACCTTCCAATTTGTTTTTCGGTAATTTTTCCTCTATCTTAATTCCATATAGTATAATTGGTTCGATTCAATTTACCATGTAGTCCTACTTGCAAGACATAATTTCCTTAGAAATACTTACGCATTCGTAAAACAGGAGTACGCATATGATACATCCGAGTGTATCTCTTTTGCAAAGAAACACATGTTCAGGGAGAATTATATGTCTGCTCTGTTCGGCTGTGAGAAGGTAAAGTCTGAATTTCGTCAAGTCCAATTCATGCATTCCCATGCTTAGTTGACCCATTTGAAAGGTGACAACCAGTTAACTACATATGGTTGCAGATGTATGTTCCTGTCTTTGACAAGGAAAGAAGACACTTCTATCTATTTGTTCTGCATATAAAGAAGCAATTTGTTGAGATTTGGGACTCATTAGCTAAATCTAGTGGCAGTTCCGTCGACAAGAGATTGCCTAACATGGTAAGTGCTAGCACCCTTCGAGCTACCTTGTCTTGTCTGCTAATTTAACTATATCTTTCCTTCTATTTATGCTTCCTTCCACTTGTCTAAAAACTATTTCTTTCATTCAAACTTCTGACAACTTGGTTTTAAGGTGAAATCCAATTATTAGTTTTATATTATTCTTTAACACCAATCATGTTATGATATTTAAAAAAATAGTTGGCCATCCTGGATGTCCTATTCGAAGATGATATACAACAGAACTACCCTGATGGCTGGTCATTTGCAAGTTTTTCAGTGGACAGATCACCGAATGTCGCACAACAAACCAACGGGTAAGAGCATATTTCTGGCTGACAGCATTTTGATTTTATTGCCTAACATTAAGTAAATTTACACTCTAAACACATTGTAAATGTGATTTCTCTCTATGCAGATATGACTGTGGGGTTTATGTTATCAAGTTTATGCTAGCACCAGAACAAGCGACACAACCTGATTTTGTTGTAAGATTCTCACTCTAATGAGCTCTTTACTGTGATGACTCTGTCACATTCTTTCTAATCTTTTGACTCCGACATGCAGTTCGACAGCGATACAGAGAGATTGGATGTGGTGTTGAGATTGCTCGATGGTAATGTCAACTCATGCAGAAATGAATTGGCTGCTAAGGCTGGGGCATATTTTCTAAGAAGTTCAGGAACCAATGACTCCTTGAGAATATATGTCCAGAATATGGATGAGGAGACAGCAAACAAATATAGCATGCTGAGAGGAATCAATGTTGACGTAAACCCAGCATTAAATCAAATGTGAATTTCAATTGCTGTAACAACATAGTGTGTTTGGTCTCTAGGGATTAAAATTGATTACAGAGAACAGTCCATACTTGCCTTGCCTCTCCTGATTAATGTCTTGCAATAATTCTTTCTAGGAACATGTACGCATATTTTCTGCTATAGGAACTCGTTGCTGGTTTTCATGAAAGATTTACATTAGAACTGTTGGGCCAAATGTTTTCCCTTTCAGCCACGCCAATATAATTAAGGGTTAGTAGCCAATCACATAACCATATATTAAACCGCAAAGACATCAATATTGCCTGCAAGTATAACAGCTTGATCTTTATGTTAAACAGTTTTTCAATAATATTCAAGTGGTCTAATTCAAATCTTGAAAATAACACTCCATTAAAATAATAAAAGGAGGCATGTGCATGCTTCTCCAATATAAGCTTCAAAGGAAGAGCGTTATGTCTGTGTACTTTTTCCTCTTGGGGCATGTGCATTACGCCACTTCCTGGAAAGCAATGGCTGGATAGGATGCGAAGACTATCTTGAGAAATAATATTATTATTTAGAGGATTTGGAAAGAAGGATGCAAAGACAGCTAAGTAGGTAGAGAAAAAAAAAATTGTCTTAATAGTGTAGAGAACAATAATGTATACTAGCTTAATTTTTCAATTGTATTCTTCTCCTTGTAGGAGGAAATATATAGACAGAACTCTGAATAGACAGTGCCCTAAATAAACAGTGCTTTGAATAAGCAGAGCTCTGAATAGGTAACAATCCTATTATAAGAAAGTATAGTAATTTTGTACAAGATTTGATATGACTTCTATAATTGATCAGATTTACATAATTACTGCCTATACAAGATTTGATCTGAATAGGCAATAATCAGATTACAAAATAATATTTGATCTAGTTCCTATAATTAATCAGATCACATAATCGTAATTAATCATGTCAACACTCCCCCTCGAGTTGGAGCATAGATATCAGTCATGCCCAACTTGGTAATTATTCTCTGAAATGTCGGTCCTAAAACGGCCTTGGTAAGAATATCAGCTAACTGATATGTTGACTGAACGAAGGGAAATTGTATGAGTTTCTAATCTTTGATGAAGTGACGATCTAATTCAACATGTTTGTGCGATCATGTTGAACAGGATTATGCGCAATGGAAATGGCCGCCTTATTATCACAGTATAGAGTCACCGGATCTGTAAAGTGAATCCCTAATTCTGTCAAGACCATCTGAATCCATAATAATTCACATACCCCATGAGCCATACCTCGAAATTCTGCCTCCGCACTTGACCGGGCCACCACTTTTTGCTTCTTACTACGCCATGTAACCAGATTTCCGTTGACAAAAGTAAAGTAACCTGATGTAGATTTTCTGGTTGTTTGATCCCCTGCCCAATCAGCATCGGTATATCCCTCAATGCTGGAGACTCCATGTTTTGAGAATAATAAACCTTTACATGGGGTACCCTTTAAGCGTCGTAAAATTCTATTCACAGCATGCAAATGTTCTTCGTTGGGTGCATGCATAAATTGACTTACGACACTAACAGTATAGGCGATGCCCGATCTTGTATGGGATAAATAAATCAATCGACCAACCAACCGTTGATAGCGGCCCATGTTTGTTGGAACCTGATTAGGAAATACACCGAGCTTGTGATTGATGTCCATAGGGGTTGATGTTAGTTTGCAAGCAAGCATGCCAGTCTCTGTTAGCAGATCAAGCACATATTTACGTTGTGACATAGAAATCCCGTGAGCTGATCTGGCGACTTCAATGCCTAAGGCTTTTCATTTCGAATGCCACAGCTAAATGTTCTTGTAATAGCTTCATCTCCTCTAGATCATCACCTGTTAACACCATGCCATCCACGTAAACAATGAGGGTTGTTACCTTCCCGTTTTGGTGCTTTATAAACAGAGTATGGTCTGCATTACTCTGTTTATAATTGAATGTTGTCATAGCAGATGAGAACCGCCCAAACCAAGCTCTAGGGGATTGTTTCAGCCCATATAAAGATTTCTTCAAACAACAGACTTTGCTCATAGTTGCAGAATTGCCCTGCACACTCGGTGGCAAGTCCATATACACTTCTTCATCTAAGTCCCCATTAAGGAATGCATTTTTAACATCAAACTGTTTCAAAGGCCATTCCCGACTGGCTGCTATAGATATGAGAATATGGATTGTGTCAAGCTTGGCAACTGGTGCAAAAGTCTCTTGATAATCTATGTTGTATTTTTGCGTATACCCTTTTGCAACCAACCGAGCTTTATACCTATCAATGCTGCCATCAGTTTTAAGTTTCACAGTGAACACCCAACAACACCCAATTGTTTTCTTTCCTTCGGGTAGGGAGACAACTTCCCAAGTAGAGTTCCTATGCAAAGCTTGCATTTCTTCATTTACTGCCTTGGCCCAAGCTAGATTTGTCAAAGCTTCCTGCACATTACTAGGGATGGATATATTGGATAATTGATTAATAGTGAGTGCATATGATTCAGATAGCCTATGGTTAGAGACATAATTGTTGATTGGATATTGGATATTGACTCTATGATCGGGTTCATACTGTTTCTTTAGGACACCTTTGTTTGATCTTTGGGAACATCGTGGGGCTGCAGGAGTAAGGTGAACATCCTGGGCATAAGAGATATCAGAAATTACATTTGACTCATCAGATATAGGTTGTAGGAGTACCTGGGATTCAGCATTCTAAAAAGATTCATTGGTTGATGGTGTTAACAAAGGCAACTCTATATTTAGTGGTGACTCCTCATCAATGCTCCTGCCCCGTGACTCCTCATCGGTGCCATTATTCCCAAGCTGTTCAATCATATTTTCCACCTCAACATATTCGTTCCTGTCACTCTCTTGTAGCAAATGTTCGGTGCTGGATTGCTCTCCCTGAGAGGAAATGATGGAACCTTCTTTTGAATAAAAAGGTTCAGTCTCATGGAAGGAGACATCCAATGTGACATGTAACTTTTGAATGTGAGGATCATAGCATCTGTACCCTTTCTGTAAGTCTGAATATCCAACAAAAACACATCGAGTGGCACATGGATCAAGTTTAGTTCGTAACACCTTTGGAATGTGAACATAAGCAGTACACCCAAACACTCTAGGCTTAAGGTTTGGAAGGTGTGGGGTGGATAATAAAGATTGCATCCGTTGTTGAGGTGTTTGAAAATCTATCACTCGAGAAGGTGTTTGATTGATCAGATACACAGCAAACTTTGCAGCTTCTCCCCAGTAGTACCGAGGCATGTGCATGCCAAAAAGAGAGGCATGGACCACTTCTAAAATTTGCCTATTTTTTTGTTCGGCCAACCCGTTCTGCTGTGGAGTATAAGTACATGAAGTTTGATGCCAAATTCCATAGTGATGTAGATACTTATGAACAAAGGTATCCAGGAATTCCATAGCATTATCAGTTTGCCAACTACGAATCTGTTTCTGATACTAAGTACCCACCATACGATGAAATTCCTAAAATGCTGTAAATACATCACTTTTTTTATGTAGCAAAGATATCCAAGTCATTCTAGTACATTCATCAATAAATGTAACAAAATAACGGGCTTTTGATATGGTAGAAATTTTTGCAGGACCCCATACATCAGAATGTATAACAGCAAAAGGTTCTAAACTTTATTCAAACTCAGTAGATAAGTAATACGATGGCTTTTAGCCATTTCACAAATATTGCAATGAAACTCAGAATCATGAACTACGTTAAAAAGATGTGGTTGTAATTTTCTAAGATATCCAAAGGAAAGATGTCCCAATCATTGGTGTCATAACCATATTGTGGCTCAATCTATATCTGAACTTCTAGTTTGATATGCTTGGCCGAATCTCTGTCCTCCATTTTCTGTAAGTTCTAAATAATAGAGTTTGCCACGTTTAACACCATAACCAAGAATCTTTCGGGTCAGAATGTCCTGAAACACACAGAATAACGGCCTGAAGGTTACTGTACAATTAAGAGCAGAAGTAATTTGGCCAACTGAAAACAAATTATGTTCAAGGGATGGGACAACTAGAACTGAGTTCAACATGATTTTTTGAGTCAAAATGATAGTGCCTTCCCCAACAGTAGGGGAGATACTCCCGTTAGCTGTAGAAATAAAAGAATGTGTGGAAGAGTGGAGGAATTGTAACTGACCAGTGTCTCTAACCATGTGATCTGATGCACCTGTATCAATTATCTAATTATTATCTTTAGTAATTGTAGAGAATGTATTTTCCTTACCAGTGCTGCTAGAGTGAGCAACATTAACAGTAGGCGGCAGGTTATCAACAGCAGGTAGTTTATCAACAGTAGTAGTCTGAACTTCAGCCGTGGTCATCATGGCTTTTCCTGCAAATTTCTTCCTTGGTTTTTTTGAGAAATCCCACCATTCAGTAGATGATATACAACAGAACTACCCTGATGGCTGGTCATTTGCAAGTTTTTCCATGGACAGATCACCGAATGTCCCACAACAAACCAACAGGTAAGAGCATATTTTTGGCTAACAGCATTTTGATTTTATTGCCTAACATTAAGTAAATTTACACTATAAACACATTGTAAATGTGATTTCTCTCTATGCAGATATGACTGTGGGGTTTATGTTAAGATTCGGAATCAAAACAATTAAAGCTTGATTTGTAAATAGTATCTTAGAGATTTAGTTTGATTGTTATTGCTGTAATTAAGTCCTAAATATTAGTTGCTAGTCTGTCAGTTTACTTATTTAGACAAGAACTTTCATATATAAACTATGTATACGGAGTGTAGCAAACACACTGAATAATAAGTCTGCCCTGCTATTCTTCAAACTTCCTCTGTCAATTTTCTTGCTTTCTTTATGGTATCAGAGCAGTGGTTCAACACCTAATACTGCTCATTATTTTGCTTCCGCCAACATCACCATGACAGAAACAATGGATTTTTATGATCCATACTACATCCATCCCTCAGATCACATCAATCACGCCATTGTCAACCAACTTTTGGAAGGTGATAATCATGCAACATGGAGCCGTGCCATGATGATGTCTCTGGAGGCCAAGAATAAGCTTGGTTTCATTGATGGCACATTAAAAGCACCTTCAGAGACAGATCCTAAATATAGAGCTTGGAGACGATGCAATCAGATCGTAAAGTCATGGATCCTCAACTCCATCAGTCCATCCTTGACAAATACTGTAATCTTCTCTGATACTGCTGCTGATGTCTGGGCAGATCTCAGTGAGCGTTTCTCACAAGGAAATCTCTCACGCATATTTGAGCTCAAACGAGGGATCGTTGAACGTCGTCAACAACAACAAACCATAACAGCTTATTATTCAGCACTCAAGTCCTTTTGGGATGAATTAGGATCATACAATGATCCACCTTTATGTAACTGTGCAGGACTAAAACAGATTGCTGAAAGAGAAGAACATGAATGAATTTTCCAATTCCTCATGGGGCTGAATGATACGTATTCTGCTGTCCGTGGACAGATCTTGTTGATGCAGCCACTCCCTAACATCAGGAAGATATATTCACTCCTGCTTCAAGAGGAAAAACAACGGCAACTCACTGAAGCCACTAACAGCCCCGTTCATGCCATGAATGTGAAAAGGAACACAAGGATCACAGAGAATAGACAATCCACACGGCTACAAAACAGCAAGGGCAAATCTTTATTTTGCTCACACTATGAGGGAGATACACACACAGTTGATCGTTGCTATTATATCATTGGATTTCCACCAGGACATAAATTTCATGGCAGAGAAATCAAACCACCAAATCGACACAAACGGCTTGCAGTCAATAATGCCAGCAACGCAGTCAAACCCAACACGGCAGCAAGCGGACATCAGACCTTTCTTCAGTTTACAGAAGAGGAATACAATCAAATAAGGGCATTACTTGGTAAAAATCAGTTCTGTGGAAATGTGACAGGTAAACAAACTTCTAAATGTCATAAAGCATGGATCATTGATAGCGGTGCTAGCGATCATATATCATCTTCCTCTCATTTACTATCCCAAACACCACATCATGATATTGTTCATTTACCTGATGGCTCACATTTAAAAACCTTATCAGTTGGTAATGCACAAGTTAATCAACATTTGTGTGTCAAGAATGTTCTCCACATACCATCCTTTCAAGTTAATCTTCTCTCTGTCAGTAAACTCACCCGTGACCTAAATTGTATCATCACTTTCCATCCTAACTTCTGTATCTTGCAGGACCTAAACACGATGAAGATGATTGGCCTAGGGAAGGAGCATAATGGCTTATACTATCTATCCGAGCACACTGTTATCAAGCCACCATCAAAAATTCAAGCCAACACCATTTCCACCATCCCAGATTTATAGCACTATCGCTTAGGACACCCCTCTACTGCACCATTACAATTTTTATCTAAGACGATTCCTAATTTTTCTATTCATCATCCTATGCATTGTGGCATCTACCCTATGGCAAAACAAACCAGACTACCTTTCAATATGAGTTCTATTTCCTCACATGCATCTTTTGATCTTATCCATTATGACATATGGGGTCCTCATCGCACACATACACACTCGGGTGCTCGATATTTTTTAACCATTGTAGATGATTACTCACGTTACACTTGGATCCATCTTATGAAGCTTAAATCTGAAACGCAAACCTTACTCAAGTCCTTTATTGCGTTTGTCAAAACACAATTTCAATGTAATGTTAAATGTGTGAGAGCAGACAATGGGAGTGAGTTTACTTCTATGCGACCCTTTTTCAATGATTTAGGAATTCTCTTTCAACACTCCTGTCCAGCCACACCACAACAAAATGGTGTCATAGAGCGCAAGCATCGTCATCTTTTAAACGTTGCTCGCGCTCTACGCTTCCAAGCTTGTTTGCCACTTCAATTTTGGGGGGAAAAGTATACTCACTGCAGCCTATATCATCAATCGCTTACCTACACCCATTCTTTCAAAAGCTTCACCATATGAGAAGCTGCACAATACCATACCTACATACCATCACATGAAGGTTTTTGGTTGTCTTTGTTATGCCACCACTATTACACCTTCACACAAATTTGATTCTAGAGCACGTAAATGTGTTTTTGTGGGTTATCCTTTGGGTCAAAAAGCATATCGCCTTTATGATCTCTCAACTCACACATTCTTCTCTAGCCGAGATGTCACTTTCCATGAATCTATATTCCCCTTCTCTACTCAACTACAAGGCACACTACCCGATTAGCCAATCACTTTCACCTCCAGCTTACCCTTATCAGCTCTTATTTCCCCTCAAACACTATCCATTCCCTCCTCCAACGATGACACACTTTCCTCTCCTATGCTTTCTCCTCCCTCAAACCATGCTCTACCATCATCTCCTATCAACATCCCTAGCCTTGTTGAGCCACCTTTATCACCACCTGTTTCCACATCGCCTACTCTCCCACGCCGAAGTACTCGAACCCATACCCGCCCCTCCCACCTCCAAGATTATCACTGCTTTCATGCCGCCTTGCTTCCCCCTGGCTCGTCATGTTCTCGTTCAGGTACTCACCATCCTTTATCTAAATTTGTTTCTTATGCTCATTTATCTCCATCTCACCGTGCTTTCATTACAAGCCTTTCTGCCCACAGTGAGCCTACATCATTTGCGCAGGCTGCCTCTGATCCCCGCTGGCAGGATGCCATGCAAGCTGAATTAACAGCTCTTGAACTGAACAATACCTGGATATTATGTCCCTTACCAGCAGGTAAACGTGCCATTGGGAGCAGATGGGTTTATAAGCTTAAATATCACTCTGATGGCACTATCGACCGGTTCAAAGCTCGCCTCGTTGCCAAGGGTTACACACAATTGGAAGGACTTGACTACACAGACACCTTCTCCCCTGTTGCCAAGTTAGTTACTCTCAAATGCTTGCTTGTTGTTGCTGCTGTTCGTCACTGGCCCTTACACCAACTCGACGTTCAAAATGCCTTCCTTCACGGTGATTTGAATGAAGAGGTTTACATGCAGCCTCCTCCTGGCCTTCCTCGTCAGGGGGCGAATATTGTGTGTCGGCTTCAGAAGTCCATATACGGTTTAAAGCAGGCATCACGTAATTGGTTCTCAAAATTTTCCACAGCCATCAAGAGCTTTGGATTTCAACAATCCAAAGCAGATTACTCTCTGTTTACTAAGGTACAAAGGGCTTCCTTTACAGCAATACTACTCTACGTTGATGATATGATCATCACAGGAAATGACACTGCTATAGTTGGAAAACTGAAAAAGTTTCTTCACAACCATTTTCGGATTAAGGATTTGGGCAATCTCAAGTACTTCCTTGGAATTGAAGTTGCCTACTCCAAACAAGGTATTGCCATCTCCCAACGTAAATACACTCTTAATATACTTAAAGATGCAGGTTTGATTGGGTCAAGACCAACTAAAATTCCAATGGAACAAAACCAACGACTCACCCCTTCAGAAGGTGAACTGCTCAATGATCCATCACCATATCGATGCCTTGTTGGCCGTCTTCTATATCTCACCATCACAAGGCCAGACATTGCCTTCTCTGTACACGTTCTCAGCCAATTCATGCAGCAACCAAGGAAACCTCACTTGGATGCAGCTCACCATGTCCTACGATATTTGAAGCAGGCACCAGGACAAGGCATTTTATTTCCATCACATGGAGAGTTACAGTTGAAAGGGTATTGTGATGCTGATTGGGCAAGTTTTCCAACAACCAGGCGATCTATTACTGGCTTCTGCGTTTTCCTTGGAGGAGCTCCCATATCTTGGAAGAGCAAGAAACAGTCGGTGGTATCACGTTCTTTAGCAGAATCAGAATATAGATCAATGGCATCACTTACCTGTGAGTTGGTTTGGCTTAAACAACTCCTATGTGATTTGCAGGTGCCACACTTGAAGCCAACCCTCCTGTACTGTGACAACCAAGCTGCATTACACATCACAGCCAACCCCGTATTTCATGAACGCACAAAACATATCGAGATTGATTATCATATTGTGCGTGAGAAAATACAATCAGGATTGATAAAGACCATTTATGTACCTTCAACACAACAGATAGCAGATATATTCACAAAGCCTCTTGGTAGCCCGTTATTTCATAATCTGCTGCGCAAGCTGGGAACCTTGGACATCCATGCTCCAGCTTGAGGGGGCGTGTTAAGATTCGGAATCAAAACAATTAAAGCTTGATTTGTAAATAGTATCTTAGAGATTTAGTTTGATTGTTATTGTTGTAATTAAGTCCTAAATATTAGTTGCTAGTCTGTCAGTTTACTTATTTAGACAAGAACTTTCCTATATAAACTATGTATACGGAGTGTAGCAAACACACTGAATAATAAGTCTGCCCTGCTATTCTTCAAACTTCCTCTGTCAATTTTCTTGCTTTCTTTAGTTTATGTTATCAAGTTTATGCTAGCACCAGAAGAAGCAACTCAACCTGGTTTTGCTGTAGGATTCTCACTCTAATGAGCTCTTTACTGTCACGACTGTCACATTCTTTCTAATCTTTTGACTCCGACATGCAGTTCGACAGCGATACGGAGAGATTGGATGTGGTGTTGAGATTGCTTGATGGTAATGTCAACTCATGCAGAAATGAATTGGCTGCTAAGGCTGAGGCATATTTTCTAAGAAGTTCAGGAACCAATGACTCCTTGAGAATATATGTCCAGAATATGGATGAGGAGACAGCAAACAAATATAGCATGCTGAAAGGAATCAATGCTGACGTAAACCCAGCATTAAATCAAATGTGAATTTTGTTAATCTGTATCAATTGATTAATATAATTCTGTAGAAAGGAAGAAAGAAAGAATAACAGAGAGAAGAGAGAAGAGCAGAGGAGTATATTGTTCATAAGAGTTCTTATTTCATAATACCGAATACAACATGATAGTTGAGTGTTTATATATCTGTTGATAACAGACTTAACAAACTATTGTTATATAACTAACTATCTATTATATTGAGATCGTGACAAGTGTCACGATCTTAAGCAATGCTTTAATATACTCTAACATCCCCCCGCAAGATCACGCGGTGAGGAACCAAGCGTGAGATTGCAACAATGAGTGTGAAACAGAGGAGCACTCAGCCCCTTGGTAAGTATATCAGCAAACTGCTCTTGGGAGGACACAAACTGCACTGAGAGTTGTTGACGCGATACCCTTTCGCGAACAAAATGAACATCAACTTCGATATGCTTAGTCTTTTGATGCTGAACAGGATTGAAAGACAAAGCAATAGCTGACAGGTTATCACAAAATAGAACAGGCACACCAGGCAAAGAAATGTGCAGAAATGCTAGTAATTGTTTAATCCAATCCAACTCAGCAGAGGTGAAGGATAAGGCACGATACTCAGCTTCGGTGGAAGATCGAGAAACAGTTTGTTGCTTCTTAGAGGACCACGAAATTGGATTGTTACCTAAGAAGACCACCAAACCAGTAGTGGATCTCCTGTCATTAGGATCCCCCGCCCAATCAGCATCACTAAATGCCTTTAATTGTAAATCGCCACGAGTATATGAGAGACCAAACTTCAGAGTGCCTTTGAGGTATCGTAAGATTCTTTTAACAGCAGTAAAATGAGACATCATAGGGTTCTGCATAAACTGGCAGACCTGATGTACCGAGAAAGCAATATCCGGCCTAGTGAAAGTGAGGTATTGTAGAGCTCCTACAAGACTTCTGTATAGTTGAGGATTTGGATAAGGCTCCCCATCGTCTTTCAGGAGTCGATGATAAGGTAGACAAGGAGTATCACACGGTTTAGCCTCACTCATTTCAGATTTAACTAATAAGTCCTCAACATATTTGGATTGTGACATAAAGAAACCAGCAGCAGTTCCAGTAATTTGAATGCCCAAGAAATAATGTAAGGAGCCTAAAATCTGTGAGATCAAATTCAGAAGTAAGAGCACTAATGACTTGCTGAATCACAGCAGACACACTCCCTGTGATAATGATATCATCCACATAGAGAAGCAGCACCACAATTGCATGATCAGCATGTTTGACAAATAATGAAGAATCAGAGTACGTGGTTGCAAAACCCAAAGAAAGAAGGAACTGAGTAAACCTGTCATTCCAAGCTCGAGGAGCCTGTTTGAGGCCATACAGAGATTTATGCAGTTTACAGACTAGATGAGGATGATTGAGATCTTCAAAACCAGGAGGTTGAGACATGTAGACTTCCTCTTGGAGAATGCCATGCAAAAATGCATTTTTGACATCTAACTGGCGTAGAGACCAATTGAAATGTGCAGCAAGAGCCAAAACTAACCGGACTGTGGTAGGTTTCACGACAGGACTAAATGTCTCCCCATAGTCCAATCCAGGTTCTTGACTGAAACCCTTAGCAACTAACCTTGCTTTGTGCCTGGCAATAGAACCATCAGAATGTTTCTTGACCTTAAAAATCCACTTACAGCCAACGAGGTTCCTGTGTGCTGGCAAGGAAACTAAACTCCAAGTGCCTTGAGTATGTAATGCATGAACTTCATCTTTCATGGCTTGGAGCCACACAGGAATTTTAAGGGCAGCCTTGTAAGTGGCTGGTTCAACCAAATGCAGATCAGTGGCTGCAGAAACCTGTATAGTGGCTAAGAGAGCCTTCTTTTTGATAATTCCATTCTTGCTTCGAGTCTGCATTGGGTGAAGATTAAGTGGAGGAATGGACAACACCACTTGTAGGTTATCAGGAATAAAGCCATGAGAAGAAAAATCAGAATGTAAATTGACCTCAGGTGCCACAGGGAGCAGGGGAGTGGTGGACAATGGGGCAGTAACGGATTGAGAACTAACAGAATCTGCAGATGGAGCAGGTGTGGAAGCAGGTGTATGAGTGGTAAAAGGGCGAGGTGATGACGCTGGACTAGTGGAGATAATGGAGTTTGTTGTATTGACAACAGTCACAGGACAAGAAGACAACAGACTGGATTGGATTGTATTTGAAGGGGTAGACACTAAATCTGAGTATGGAAATTGGTTCTCATCAAAGATAACATGCCTAGACACAAACATTCTCAATGTTGGTATATGATAACACAAATAGCCTTTATATTTTGTGGCATATCCAAGAAATACACATTTTGCAGTTTTGGCCTGTAATTTGGTGCTAGTATAAGGCTTGAGAAGAGGAAAACAAGCACATCCAAAAATTCGAAGATGAGTAATAGTGGGGGAGGATCCAAATAACATCTCAAATGGGGAACTATTATGAAGAACAACAGTAGGCATACGATTGATGAGATAAGTGGCTGTTTGACAGGCATAAGACCAGAATTTGGATGGCAATTGAGCGGATTGTAATAAGGTGATAGTGGTTTCAATGATGTGTCTATGTTTCCTCTCGGCGACCCCATTTTGTTCAGGAGTATAGGGACAAGAGAGGCGATGTGAAATGCCCTTGTCAAGAAGAAAAAGTTTCAATCGATTGCTGGTATACTCACCCCCCCCATCAGTTTGAAGAGTCTTAATGGTAGATGCAAATTGAGTAGAAACAAAGGAATAAAAAACAACAAAGGTAGAAAACAAATCAGATTTATTGACTAAAGGGAAAATCCAACAATATCTGGTACATTCATCAACAAAGATAGTGTAATATCTATAACCATCAACCGATATAGATGGTGCAGGACCCCACAAATCAGTATGAATAGTGTCAAATGGAGTTACAGACTTATTGACATGCTGTGGAAAAGGTAGTTTACTAAACTTCCCTTCAAGACATGGATGACACATGAGGGGTGTAGGTATTTTAGAAACAGGCATGTGAGCTTTATTTAACATCAAGGAAACAATATGATTTGTAGGATGACCTAACCTATGATGCCACAAGATGGACTGAACAAGTTGACCAAGATAAGCCGTAGCTTGATAGGGTTGTTGTGAGGTTGAAGGTGAGGAAGAGTGGATAGGATACAATCCATTACTGCATAACCCTTTGTACAGGATCCTCCCTGTGGCTTTGTCCTGAATCCAAAAACAAAGAGCATCAAAGATGAGCCGACAGTTATTATCAAGACAAAGACGATGTACTGATAACAGATTCTGAGTAATTTGAGGAACACAAAGTACAGAATGCAATTTGATTGGAGAAATTGATGAATGAAGAGTAGAATGACCAATGTGGGATACGGTCAAACCTTCACCATTAGCAGTATGAATTATTTCAGTGGATGGATATGGGGAGGCCAATGATAGATTAGCCAAATCAGCCGTCATATGATTCGTGGCACCAGAATCGGTGAGCCACACCTGAGAAGATCCTGAAGAACAGGATGATGGAGAGGCAGAGTGAATCACTGTGTGCATAGCTTGCATTGGAGATTGCTGGACTTCCCTGTTCTGTGAAGATGAAGCCTGATATGGAGTATATTGCTGCATAGCTTGCATTGGGGATTGTTGGACTTCCCTGCTCTGTGAAGGGGAAGCCTGATATGGAGTATACTGCAGAGGTTGGGGTTGCATAGAAAAAGATGACTGTGGGGAATATGAAGCCATGTAGTTTGGACCCTTATCATTGTAGAAGCAATACCAGGAGGTATGATTGCTTCTACCACAAATATTGCATCTGGTTCTCTTAGGAGGAGAAGCCCTACAGAAAGGAGCAGTATGTCCCTCAGAGTTGCATAACTGACAAATTGGAACCATGAGTGCAGAAGGATGTCGAAATGGCTGAGCAGGGGATTGACCAAGAACTCCAGAATTTGAGTTGGGAAGCACAGGTGCCATGGAGGAAAAACCTGGTTTAGGACCAAAGAATCGAGAGCCCTGAGGAAATCGACCTTTACTCCTGTTCCTGTTTCCATTATATGACTGAAACTGTCTAGTGTGCACCTGAGATTGCCCATGATTTGGAGAGAAACTCCCTTGTGTGTATGTATCACCGGTACTAGCAACCATAGCTGACAGAAACGGTGAATTAACTGAAGTGTCAATGATTATTTCCTCTGCAAGCAATTGTGAGCGAAAGTCTTTCAACGAGATCACACTTTCCCTTCCCCTTATAACACATCTAAAGGTATTATACTCAGCAGGTAAGCCATTCAAGGCAAGAATCACAATGTCTTCATCTGCAAAATATACCCCAGCAGCAGACAAGTAGTCCCTAGCCTCTTTAATCCGATGAAGATATTGTGCAACTGAATCTGAACCTTTTTTAATGGTTTGCAAATTGGATTTCATCTGAAAAATACTAGTCCTAGATACAGTGGAAAATTGTTCCTTTAATCTAATCCACAATTCTTTAGAGCTAGTGCTACCAATTGCACAGGACATAGCAATCGGTGATAAGGTTGCAGTAATCAATTGCATAATTGCTCTATCATGCATTTTCCATACTATATATTCATCAGTTTGAGAGGAAGAAGAGGTGATACCAGATTCAGCCGAGATTGAACAATGTTGAGGTGGACAGGGGAGCAAACCATCAACATACCCCATAATTCCATTACTTTCAAGTAAAAGTTGCATCTGGAAGTTCCAATTAAGGTAATTTGATTCATCCAGTTTGACATTGACTGATGTAGGAATGGAGGTAATGAGAGCTGTAATTGGAGATTGGAGCAACTGGAGTTGCGAAGCAGTCACCATTAGGATTTCAAGTTTAATCCATGAATGAGACAATATATCAAACACTTGCTGTGCAAGTTGTAGAAAGAAAGATGAAGATCACAGCAGAGCAATATGACTGAAACACTCTGTGAGTTGTACAAGAACAATATGTACTCCAAATATGAAGAACACTCTGTGAGTGCAGAGAAAATAACAGAAAAATGCGGAAGCAACAAAAGGATCAAGAAATTTTCATGCGTGAGCAATAACTAGCTCTGATACCATGTTAATCTGTATCAATTGATTAATATAATTCTGTAGAAAGGAAGAAAGAAAGAATAACAGAGAGAAGAGAGAAGAGCAGAGGAGTATATTGTTCATAAGAGTTCTTATTTCATAATACCGAATACAACATGATAGTTGAGTGTTTATATATCTGTTGATAACAGACTTAACAAACTATTGTTATATAACTAACTATCTATTATATTGAGATCGTGACAAGTGTCACGATCTTAAGCAATGCTTTAATATACTCTAACAAATTTCAATTGTTGTAAAAAACATAGTGTGTTTGGTCTCTAGGGATTAAAATTGATTATAGAGAACAGTCCATACTTGCCTTGCCTCTCCTGATTAATGTCTTGCAATAATTCTTTCTAGGAACATGTACGCATATTTTCTGCTATAGGAACTCGTTGCTGGTTTTCATGAAAGATTTACATTAGAACTGTTGGGCCAAATGTTTTCCCTTTCAGCCACGCCAATATAATTAAGGGTTAGTAGCCAATCACATAACCATATATTAAACCGCAAAGACATCAATATTGCCTGCAAGTATAACAGCTTGATCTTTATGTTAAACAGTTTTTCAATAATATTCAAGTGGTCTAATTCAAATCTTGAAAATAACACTCCATTAAAATAATAAAAGGAAGGATGTGCATGCTTCTCCAGTATAAGCTAAGGAAGAGCGTTATGTCTGTGTACTTTTTCCTCTTGGGGCATGTGCATTACGCCACTTCCTGGAAAGCAATGGCTGGATAGGATGCGAAGACTAGCTTGAGAAATAATATTATTATTATTTAGAGAATTTGGAAAGCAGGATGTGAAGACAGCTAAGTAGGTAGAGAAAAAAAAAAGTTTCTCGATAGGACATTAAAGGTTTCTTTGTAGAGAAATATTTCTTAAAAGTCAAATATTCGAAGGGACACAATATTTTCGTAAAAAAAGGAAATTTCAAGCAAAGTGTGAATTGGGCGAAGAACTCATACGGTGGGAGTGGGAGTATAATGCAATAAGAAAATTAAATCAAGAAATAACATCTCTATTAAAAAATTATTTAAATTATATATTAAATTATAAATAAAATAAAATATATATATTAAATAATTTTTCAATAATTAAGTGCGTTGGTGAGAAAAATCATTGATATGCAGTGGTTTTGAAACACTTAAGGGGATAAAACACATTGTTTTATTTCATAAACAAGAAGCTTACATATATTATTAAGCTCTTAAAAACACTCTTTTTTTTTCTCTAGTATTTTTCTCTTTTATTTTCCATTCATAATAACATAAATTTATACACAAATTGAAAATATAAAAAGATCAAATTTGAAGTGTGAATAAAAACAGTTGGTTGTAGTATGAAGGTAGTTGGTGGCTACCGATCAATAGTTAGTAGTTGTCATCCTTCACCTTTTGAATTGAGTTTACTATAACAAATTCTCCTTTTATACTCAATTAAGGGATGTCATGCAAAGCATGAACTTCAATATGATAAATATATCTTCATTCAATAGCTTTGTAAAGATATATGTAACTTCATCATTTGTTTTGCTCAATATCAGTTCAATTTCTTTGTTCTTCATATGCTCTTGCATAAAGTGATGTATATCGATGTGTTTGCTTCTTTCATGATATACTAGGTTCTTTGTTAATGCAATTGCGGATCAATTATCAACAAGCTACCATATTCACCCAACTCAACTACCATATCTTATTGATGCACTTGTAGCTGCTACTATCGATAGCTCTTCTCTTTTTTTTTCTTTTCACATATTTATATTTTTTTCTGTTTTTTTTTTTAATTTTTAAATAATATTTTTATTTATAGACTTCAAACAGCTCTTTTTACTCTTTTTTTGTCAACAATGGAGGCTATTCTTTGTCTTTCGGTTGCTGCACCAGCAGCCCTCCTTGACTTTCTCACAAGCTGCTGGCAGCCATCCTTTTTTAGAAAATGGGCTTCAGAGGCTGCTTTGTCAATGGATGGTGCAGTCCATTAGCAAGAATCCTAACAGTTTTGAGTCATTTACCTTTGTAAATTATGGCACCTTCATTTGATCCTTGTAACTTCGTATTGTCTGTTTTCCTGACAAACGTAAGAGTCCTTTCATGGAAAACCTATCTTGTCTCTTAGTATGATTTGTTTTGTAATGATTTAATAATTACCTTTTTTTAATTACAATACAAAAAGGGGTGGAGTTTTTCATTGAAACAGTTGATGTTTGTATCCAAACTCTTAACATTTTCCTGTTGATTTCTGGAAGTAAACTAGGAGAGGACATTGATCAAATGATAGCATCTAGAGGAGCTGGTTTCTCCATGAGAACTTAAACCAGAAACTCCTTGGTGCTTGAACTGAAGCCATCTACAAAAATCAAGGGATCACTTATCTGTTAAAATGGCTACTCCTGGTTTCAACAAATTGTTGGATTGTGCCAAGGCAATTGAAGCTGGGGACCTGCATCTTGCTGATTCACTCATCAAGGATATCCTGACAGACAATGATGACAAACTTGTCAAATACTTTGCTGAAGCTCTAGTTCGACGAGTCTATAAACTGTATCCTCGAAATCCCAGACCTTTAGTGCCTTCCTGCACTGATTTGAGACGCAACATGGATTACCAGTTCTTTCCTTTCTTCTGGTTTTCAGAATTGACAACCCGTAACTCCATCGTGGATGCATTAACCGGAAAGAGAAGAGTCCAAGTTATTGACTTTTCATTGATGGCTAACGGCCGGCGGTGGTGTCTTTTGCTTGATATCGTGGATGGATGAATAAACATATAAAAAAATTATTTTTTTATAAAAAAGATTAAAAAATTTTAAACCGTATTCCTAGTAATAAATGTAAACCATTTCTAACATCTTAGATGATAAAATTACCTTGATGGGTGTTTTAGATACACTATAAGTTCTTATTATGAATCTTTTATAATATCTAATATTTAGTTCTTAATCCATTAATTATATGATTTGATGGGCATCTAGTAATGTGATCGAGGATATTAAATTAACATTATAGAATCGGACCTCTCATTATAAAAATCAACGGAAGGCAATGAAGAATCGGACATCATTATAATATTCAATCGGGCCTCTTCGAAAGAGCGGCCTTGCAATAAACTACGTGGGAAACTTCAAAACAGGGACAGAATTCCCATTTATTTATTCATGTTCTTGCTTTGTTAAATCCTAGAATTCCCATTTATATTTAATTTGGAAAATAAAAAATAAAAAGGTCCCAGATACAGAAATTAAGGGGTGTGAGCAGAAAGAATAGGCTTAAGGCCCAGCTTGCTTGAAACGTGATCCTTTCTATTCGGCCATAAGCTGCAACTTTCGCAACAGAAGTTAGATTGAAGCCATATGTGTTTCTACCATTGAACTCACCTCGGCGAATTATCTCTAACATTGCTTTAAAACATATTAGGTGTAGAAATTAGTGCTTGATTTTTCCAAATTAATAAATAAACTATAGTTTCATTAAGTATATGGGACAGTCTCAGCTGATACACAGGACTCGAAGTGCAAGGCTCAAGAAAAACCCAGAAATTTAAACCTATCATAAGTCCAAAGAACATTCCCTGCCAAGCTTTTGAAACCAAAATATATGTGAATTCAACGAATTCAATGTGCTTGCAAGAGACTAGAAAAGCACCTCAAATTTGTGCTGGTGGCTAGATTCAGCTTTCTTATGCCAAGAAGAGACTAGACTAGCTCCTCGAATATTCAGTAGTGATTAATAGAAATACTATAGTTTTTTTAAAAATATATACATGTGCCTTTAGATGGAGCTCTAATTAAGTATATAAAAAACAGGAACACCTCATTCTCTCCCCATATTATATTGCGTTTTCTTGATTTTTCTCAAGTCAATTTCAGAAAATTTTGAAACTTTTTTTTTTGTTTATAATGAAAAAAATTATATTTTTATATCGTTGTGATGTGTTGATGTCAAAAATAATTTTTAAAAAATAAAAAAAAAGATTTTAATATATTTCTAAAAAAAACAATTTAAACTGTTATTGCTACTACAATCTCAAACGAAACCTTCAAGTCCATCCCCTTGATATCAAGCACTTTCAATCGGGTTCTTCCTTTTGAATGATGGCAACTATTTAATGAAAATATCAAAAAAAATTTAAAATGAAAAAACATCATTATGGTATAAAATATAAATTATAAAACCCAAGATTTGATCAAAAAATTAATCTTCAATACATTAGGGGTTTAATTGAGAAAATAATCATATTGGGGATCCAATTCGAGAATTGAAAGATGATTAGCAACTAACATGAGATTTTCCCCAAGAATTAACAACTACTTACAATTTTCAAGTGAATCCCACTTGCGAATATCATAATGATTTTAAAATGTGTATTTTATCTAATAATTCATGGAAGATTGCTTGTCCTACTTAATGATAGTCTTGGATCAAGTACATAACAGTCAACTAGCTAGTTATTTTCATTCCTGATTATGCAAACATTACCAAAATTGTACTCCATTTGCAATATTAATTTAGATTTCCACTTCCACAATGGTCAACTAGGTTTATATAACAATGATTATGTAAATCTATAAATATCAATATAGAATATTAGTATTCATCTAATTATTAATTTAGATTTGTTGTTGATAAAATCCAGGATTCAAATAATAATTCAGTTAAAAACTAAGTTTTTTGTTATAAAAAAAAACAACAGATTTATCCAAGTTAAAACTTAACCTGTTAACTCAAAATTTACTTTTTTAAGATTTGGAATTAACTAAAAATCAATCAATCTTTTTATGAATCGAATTAATCTAGTTACAAATCAATCCACTAGATATTCTCATGTTAAAATATTGACATAGACAAGTTTTCAAATCAATTACCAAGAGACAATGAAACAACTAGTTTTCAAGATGATGTAATTAGGATGAAAATATCTTGCTATTTAAATTAACAGTCAATGCATACATATATTCACACTCATCTTTATGTCATCTTCCATTAAACGCACCATTTTTCTTCTCTCGATTTTATTGATGGGAATCAAATTGTTTCTTAACCGTGATTTGATGCCGTGAGTTGACAACGAGGGCGAAAACGACATGTAGCTCATTGAGGCCACAAATCTCTTCTTTTTCTTTTTCTTTTTCTTTTTCTTTTTCTTTTTTGTCATTAACAAAGAAGTTGTGAGGGACATGGCAGGAGAAGACTTGAGAAAAATAAAATAATTGGACAGCCATTTTTGCCTACGTAAGAGATAATGACAATAATAAAATATCTATCAATACATTATGAAATTAAACAGTCTCCAATCACGAAGATAATTAAGGATTAGACTATTGTTTTACTAAAACCATAATATTGCTTTTCAACAAAGCTTATAATAGATACAAAGTCGCTGCCATTAATTATCCAATAAATATGATAAAGATCAGTCTCCAACGTCTATGCTGGCAACGATGGGAACTGAAAAAAGGATTAATTACATGAATTTTTATTATTATTATTATTATTATGGGTATTCAGTTTAGCTTATGTGCACCTCAACTAATATCACCGGGTCTAAAGTTAACGACTATGTAAGTCTCTAATGATCTTGAGATTTGTGAAACTTGAACCGGTGATATCTTAAAAGCAAACCTAGAATCTGACTAGTTAAGCTACATCCCTCAAGGTTAATAACATAAATTCTCTGTTTGTCAAAGTTGTGTGCCACAAAGATCATTTCATATGTTTAATTATTTTATTTGATTAAAAAATATTTGTTTTCGTGATACAACCTATTTTTTTAATTATTGTTTTACTTGAAAAGATATTAAACTAATACTTTTTTAGATTTTTTCAATAATTTCAATGTGACAATATAAAAATATAAAAAAAATTATTTTAATACATTTTTAATTTAAAAAATATTTTTTAAAAGTATCATATAAGGTATTGTCAAGTCAAATAAAAGATACCGAACTAAGATTATCTTGGGAAAAAATGATTTTTAACAACATGATTTGTTTTGTTGTTGAATGAACAAAGAAGATGATTGAACTAAAATAATAATTCAACATGCTAATAGAGTTAAGAATGGAGTACGTTGCATACAAGTATGTGTAGCTGATGATTCTCAAAGACTTTCTTCTTCTTTTCGATTATTTTAAAAAAAATCTCAAAGATGGAGCTTGCCTTATTAAGAAATATTTGGAATTAACTCTTCTCTTCTTTTCTTGATTTTTTTAAGAGGTTCTTGATAATTGCTGCCCTAGCTAGGTTTGATTTACCTGGGAACAAATTTCCTTGGTGAAGGAATATAGGGGACACGATTGATCAAATGATATGTTTATCGTCAATAATAAATTAATTTGTATGAGCCAGAAATCTTGGAAGAGAATCTGAATCTTCAGGAAGAATCCAATGCGACTATCACACTTATTGTATACCTACTCCAACAAAATATAAACTTGGTGGGTCTATGTGTACCTTGGAAGGTATAATTGAACTGGGTCAGATAATAATAATAATAATAATTTCGAAGTGGTTTGGATCAATATAACCTTTGAGTTTGATAGATGTTTGTAAGTTAATCAATTTTTACATGGAAAATGGAGGGTAGTCGATCTTCGGTTATAAATCTATGCGCATCTCTTTTAAAATTCGAATTTTTTGAGAGCCTTCAAATTAGGAAAAAGAAAATCAAATTTTAACCATTCAATGAGATGTTTCCCTTGGAAAATAAAATATTTGTTCTATGTTTATTGGATTGGAAACAATTAGTTTTTATTAAATGTGATCGATTAAACCCATTATCCAAGTTGGGTTTTAAAAATTATTAATTTAAAACTGATCTAAATTGATCTGATTATCCTTGCAAGTCAACTCATAATTTAATTCAATCTAGTTTATTTTTATATATAAAAATTAAAATGATTATTTTAATTAATCTAATTAACTTGGATTAATTCGTTTAATTAATGACTTGAATTTTTAAATTAGTCATGTATTAAGTTGAATTTATAATTTTGTTAAAATTTAGTCTATATAATATTATAAATGTTCCCAAATAATTACACTTACAACTTCAAAAGATAAGAGAGAGAGAGAGAGAAATTTGATATATTTAACTTAAAATTTATAATTATTAAATTTAAACTAAAGTTGATTTATCGAGTTAGAGAGTTGATCTAACCCACAATCTAGATTAGATTTTAAAAAATATTAATCTAAAGCTGATATATATATATATATAGTCAATCTTGCAATTCAACTCATAATCTAACTCGACCTGGACAAGGTGCTCAAAACGAGCATAATTTTCAATAGACCGAAGCCTACAAGTGCTAGGCACATACATGCTCGTAACTAAGCATGATTTATTTTTCAATAATCTAGGGTTAGAATTAGCTGTAATACCTAGAGCTAGAGGGGACTTGATCTACTTTTTAAGCACAAGTGGGAAGGTATATAGATGTGTGGGAGGCATTATTTAGAGGATAGATTCTGCAGAAATTTCAGTGGAGACTATTAATTGTTTAGATCTACTATGTAATGTTTTGCTGTACTAATTAATGTAATTAATTGGTGAAAATAATCAAGTTGGTGAGTCATTAATAAATACCACTCGTTTGATCCATTACGAGTTGGCACTAACAAGATCATTGACTGGAGCAAAACAATGATAAGCTAATTAAAGTTATAAATTGTTCCTAATTTTGATTGTTAATTCACAAAATGTAAGTAATAGGAAGCTCTAACATGGGCACTTACATTTCTAAACATTGGTTTAATTGATTACCACTAGTATCGTACTAGTGTAGAGTTTGGCATTGTAAAAATAGTTGTTTTTTTAATATATTTTTTTAGAAATATATTAAAATATTTATATATATATAATTTTTAAAATTTATTTTTGATATCAGCATATCAAATTAATCAAAAAACACCTAAAAAGTTATTTTTAAAAAAATAATATAAAATACAAGTTTCAAAAACACAATTTAATTGCAAAAACAAACGTTATCTAAGTAATAATATTTTTATATTTGGGTGTTTAATATATATTCTTAAATCCTGGACTGCCCAGCAAGTTGATTCAGGGTCTAGATCGGTCTTGGTTTTCAAAAAAAAACATATGGCTGATCTGGTTAGAAACTTAAGATATTTCAATTGGTCTCATAATCTAGGTCTAATCCAGTCAAAATCTAGTAATTAATTCGTGAATGTTTTTTTTCATGCTAGAAAGACTTGGTTTTGATTTTATTTTTTTAATAGTTTAGAAGTGGATTGTTTTAATTTGTGATCTAGACTTTACATTGGATTAGATTTTAAAATTGTGGTTAAATGCTGAATGGATAAATATTATTTTTCATTACAATTGAATCTAATCGAGACATGTATAGTTGTGTATTGTAGAG
This sequence comes from Populus alba, assembly GCF_005239225.2. Taxonomy (NCBI): domain Eukaryota; kingdom Viridiplantae; phylum Streptophyta; class Magnoliopsida; order Malpighiales; family Salicaceae; genus Populus; species Populus alba. The sequence goes on along the minus strand of NC_133300.1, from coordinate 3,090,919 downwards.
ACCCACTATTTATACAAATGCACACAAAGGCATGCATTTATTAGATGAGGACAAGGTTCTATCATTCATGTGTGACAATAACATTTTTCGTAAGTGACTTTGGTTTACCGAATTAGAGGAAAAAAGTGAGCTAAGAAAGTGAGATTTCAAATGATAATGGGCTTGATATATATGAGAATCGAACTTTCCATAGCTCAACTAAAAAGTCTCAATTTTCCAAGTACTATAACTTGGAAAATTTAATATTTTGATCAATATAAATTAAAATTAAAATTTAATATTTTGATCAATTTTTCAAGTACTAGGATCATATCCTCATTATTAAAAGAAGTAAAATGAACTATGGAAAACAATGTAATTCGCTTGAATGATATAATGATAGTTTTGTCTTTTTATCAAAAAAAAAAAAAATAGTACATTAGCTATTTGAAACACTAACAATCAAGTGAATTGAGATCTTTTCATGTATTTTTACAAAAATACCCCTAAATGAGAATTTCAAACCTAGAATTAAGGGGTTTTTTTTATCTCAATGTTTTTTTTTTATTATTATTACTTAAACTTAGAGGTAATTTAATATTTAAATAAATATAAAAAATAAAGCAAAAAGGTGATGTGCTTGAAGCACACTTCCCGATGCATATGACATTTTTCCATGTTCAGAAACATATTTTTTTTTATCATTGAAAGTATTACCATACTCTTTTTCTAGTAGATTGATTTGCGTCAATAATGATAATTTAATTTTTCTTTGATGTATATTTATTTTTCTTTCTCTTATCAAAAAGAAAAGTACATGGTCCGTACTTTTGACTTGAAATTTATTAGTTGTTATATTAACCAACTTAATCTCATAAGATAAAAAATATAAAATTTATTAAGTAATTTTCTTTTTGTTATTGTCTCATAATAAAAAAGATAAGAATAGTGGATGAAAATGAAACATGTCTATTTATACTTTATATTTTAAAAATATAGCTCTAAAACTATTCCAAATATATATTTTTATTCCTATTATTTCAATCAATCTCTTTTTGTATCTATCATTTTATTAAACCGGCCAAACACAATGCAAAATCCATGTTCTCATATCTACTTCTATCTTGAGGGACAAAATTAAATTTTTTATCTTAACTTCATATTATTTTTTTCTTAGTGTTTTCATATTGTTTTGATGTGATAGTGTTAGAAAATAGTTTTTAACAAATTACAAAAAAAAATTATTTTAATATATTTTCAAACAAAAAACATTTTAAAAAATATTCACACCAGATATAATATAGTTTTCTCTACCTTTCCGACCATCCAGCCACCCTAGGTGAATATGGCATCTCCAGCTTTCCACCAAGGGTTCCATAGGCAAATGAGAGCTCCACGAAAGGAGATCAAATGTATGTGGAAATGTGCTCATGTACACTGAACCTCCTATAGTGCAAACACTTACTATATTTCTCGCACGGAAAAGTTGTGGAGATAAATATGCTTTCCACCTTTATGTAGTCGAGACTTTCAAACGTTTTTAGCAGCTCTGAACTGCCTCAACTTTTAAGGAAACATGAACCACAACCAAAAACTATAAATGCAACCATTCATGCATCTACGTGCATGCATGCACTTTGGAGACATCTGTTTTTTTTTTCCGGAGGTTTTCGAGAAAGTGGTAATTATTATTTTTAAAATATATTTTATTTGAAAATATATTAAAAAAATATTTTTTTATTTTTTAAAATTTATTTTTTATATCAACTTAGAAAAACAATGTAAAATTACTGAAAAAATTAATTTAAAAAAAATTAAATCATAATAAAAAATAAATTCAACCTCGATAATGCTAAACAAAGACTCAGGAATCTATTAATCAATTTTATTATAAAATTGCTTTCAAACAATTCTCCAAGGAATTAAACAGCAATCACAATCACAACGAAAGCTATGCATATAGTAATTCATGACATACACTTTAGTCAATTTCATCTCAGGAATTTATTTTTAAAAATATATTAAAATAATTTATTTTTAATTTTTAACATTTTTTTATATCAATACGTTATAGCAATTTAAAAACACTGAAAAATTAATTTTTTTTAAATAAAATCTTAATAAAAAAAAAACATATTAGAAACTTGATGATGCTAAACAAAGACACGATAATCTAACCATTTAGTAAGTAGTCCAGTGGTAAGAGCTTGTGACCAAGGGGTTTGCTTTTCCTATGATCTCAAGTTCGAGCTCTATGATTGCTAATATAATGGTCACTGAAGGCTTACATGACTGTTAACTTCAAAGCTCGTAAGATTAATTAAGGTGTGCATAAACTGTCCAAACACCTACATTAATAAATAATAATAATAATAAGACCTGGAAATCTGCTCGTCACTTTTAAAATAATATTGCTTTCCACCAACAATTCAAGGAATTAAACAGCAATCGTAATCACAACAAAAGCTATACATGCGATAATTCATCTCAGGAATTTACTCTTGTCATTTTTAAGATATATATTTTGCTATCAATCAATTTCCTTTGAGGACACGTGTCTTGTCGTCTGTTACCTCGTATTACCATCAAGCCACGAATTAGCACAGTTATTAAACCTGGACTGGTCCGGTGGGTTGACCCGGGACCCGGCCGACCCAATTCGGGTTTGTTAAAAGACCGGCTGATGCAACAACCCGGCAAAACCCGGTCAACCTGGTGAGTCGACCCATGACCCGGACGACCCGGGCGAACCCGGACGAGACCCGGTTTTTTCCCCCTTTTCAAATGTGGTTTCTGTCCTTCGGCCTCCCTTCTTATTTCATCATCTTTTTTGCAATTAGTTGTTGTTAGCAGCAGCAGAGAGGAAAGGAGAGTGAGGGATGCTGTCGTTGGAGGCTGGTCAAAGGAGAGGCTGGTCGAGCTGGTCTCCTGTGTCGGTGGGCGGCGGTTCTGGTTTGGCCAAGAGACGGAGGCGGCTGGGGAAGAAGGAGGGGCTCCCTAGTTTTGGCCAAAAAACCAGGGGGGTGACTGAGAGAGGGATGACGGAAGTCGTGGCTCTCTAGTCTCCTGCTGCTTGATGGAATGCCTTCTAGAACGAGAGTGAAGAAAGAAGGGAAGAGAATGTCTTTTATCTTCTAATTTTTGATAGTCAGTTGGGCATGATAGTTGTTTTGGCCAAGCAAAAAGGGAAGCTTTGGCTGGTTTTGGGAGAGGCTGGTTTTGGGAGAGAAAATCTAAAAGCTAGGGGAGCGGTGGCTTCTTGTTTTATTTGACAGAGAGGGAAAAGTTTAGGTTTTGTGTGTGGGGCATTCCCCGTAGCATTTGCTTTTTGGAGCCATTTGGCAAGGAAAGGTAAATTATAAAGTTGTGGGAATGTTATTTTTGTGTTGAAGCTATTGTCTACAGCTTTTTTTATTAAAAAAAAATTAGTGAATTTTTAGGTTGATATGGGTTGACCCATAAAACCCAAGAACCAGCCCCTCAGCCGGGTCAATTCCCAGACCGAATTTAATAACTATGCGAATTAAACATATGGATAGGTGCTTCCCATGTTTAATGAATGTTAGAGCCTTATCACATAACCACATGACACCTCTTATTCATTTTTTTTTTCTTAAATAACAATTTATATAAAAAAAAGGGTTTTGGCAAATTAATATATTTCAAAATTTTAAAAATAAAAATAAAAAAATTATGAAAATTGCGCTACTAAAAACAACGCAACCTTAAAAAATTATATTGGTTGTGTTGTTTTATTATCTTGTTGTTCCTAATAGTGCAAGCAATATATTTATGTTATTTTTTAAAGTGTTTTTTTTTTTTTATTTTTTAAAAATTTATGATTTTTTAAAAAACATGGATAGAAGTTTTTTAAATACAATATTTTTACTTTTCAAAATACTTTATTTCCTCTTAATGATTTTTTTTGTGTGTGTAAAATATCACATGTATGTCAACAATGGTTTTTCACAACTATGTTATTTTTATATAAAAAAAAAAAATTCACCAGTGCTATTTTCAATATTAGAAAGGAAAAACATTAAAAAAAAAACATCATCTTTTTTTCATTATTCTATGGTATTTCCCGAATGATAAAAGAAAATAAAAATAAATATTTAACTATCCAGTATTGATTATTTTCAATAAAAAAAAACATTTTTCATTTTAGTTATAACAACAATTATAAGTATGTGTAAACCCCATAACATAAATTATTACACATATATCTCTAATAAAATATCTTATATGTTGATAATTCCTATATAAAATTTCTTGAAATCTCTATTTTATTTAAAATTATGGTGTAACGTGTATCCCCTCCTCTTTTATTTTGATCATGAAATAGATTAAAAAATTAATAAATTTTTATTCCAGAAATTTTTTTTATTGGAATTGTTTATATCCCGTTCATCTTTTAGTATTATATTACATTTCGGATCTAATAAAATAGAATGCATTGAAATGGTATTTTGAATTTATAATTATCTTGAATATATTAACTGTTTTTTATTTTCTGATCGCCTGGAAGGGACAAAAAAAAATCTTTTTCTTTCTTCAACAATTTCTTCATTTCTCGTGGCTCAAGATTCTATGAACAGTACATGATTCTCTTAATTATTGATTTATGAGCTTCCACCACACGTCTCGATCGCCCCCCCGCCCGCCCCCACTATATATATTATATATATATATATATATATATATATACTTTGTTTTATTATTATTATTATTATTATTTTCCAATTCTCCTCGAGAATTTATGCCAGTGGGATCATGTCATTGCCGATCTCTTTTCTATGTCTGGCGTAAGATAGGTGTTTTATATGTTATTACTCGAGTGAGTTTGACAACTTAGTATAGTTTTTTTTAAAATATTTTTATAGTTATTTTTATATTTTGATCAGGTTATTTCAATTTAAATTTTAAATCATAGATTTGATTTGATATATTTAGTTGGCTCAGCTTTAATTGCTATTGTTATAGATTTATCATGATTGATTTTTTATGTCCCTTTTCACCTCATCTCAGCATTTAAATATTATTTTTTATATAAAAAAAAAAAATAGTTAAACGCTGTGGCAAAGTGTCGGCACCAAAGCTAGTTACCATAAACTAAAAGAGGAGGAGAACTCAACCCTCTCTTTACAAAGTATTATTCATTGTTTTTTTTTTATTATTTTTTTATTTAATTTTATTATTTAATATTAAATTTATCAGGAATTAAATTTTATAATTTATTTTCTATGAAAATTATTTTATTCTCGAGTCGTGAATATTATATAATTTAATTTTTTACCATAAAAACACATTAGCAACATTATTTTTTAAAGTTTAAAGAAAATTCACACAAGTCAGCGTGAGGTGCGGGGGAATGACCTAGTGTAAACTATATTTTATACCCCTACATGTTCAACAATTTCCTATCTTTATCCATGTGATTTAAAATCTTTCAATATTATTCTTAGAGTTTTCAGAAGTTTCTATTTTGATCACTATAATGAACTAGCCAATAAAAATCCCAACTTGAACTTTTGTTTCTTTAATTTTTAAGTGGATTTAATATAGCAATTGATTATTATTTTGAGATAAAAAAGATAAAGACCAGGAACAAGTCTCTTTGGTTTTTGTTTTTTAATTTTAAAAGTATAAAAATTCATTCTCCAATTATAACAATAACAAATTTATTATATGTTTATATATTTATTTATTTAATCAATCATGTTTTTTCTTTATTATCTCCGTCTCTTTTATCATAAAACAATAACCAAATGCTTTCTAATACTAAGTATCTCATGTACAAAATAAAATATGAGTAGAACAAGAGTGGTAGATAAAAACAATGAAAAATAAAAGACCTTTTCTAGCTATCCAAACAATTAGGAGGAGCACATGAACTTTTAGGGATGGATGTGCAACATTAGAGAACAATAGGGGTAAAATTGAAGTATGCCCTAGAAAACATCAACCTATCTTTGAAATTTATGTCATTTTTACCAGCTAGCAATTGGTAATTTGCTGGAAGTCATCTTCTTTACTAAAGGAGAGTCTGTAATGGAGTTTTACTTTCTATGGTGTGTGAAAAGTATCCTTTTCTTATACGATTTTCCAAGTCGTGCAAGGACTTTTCCATGGAAAATTAAATTTCACAATAAATGTAAACTTATCATTTGGACCGCACCATTAATTTTCTTTTCAAAAAGGTGAGGCTATCGACAATGCTGATGGGAGAAGGATGAGTAGGATAATAATGAGCTTTTATTGATTCTTTTTTTACAAATTATTAAGCTATTATTTCACTTCTTGTCATAATTATTAAACCAGTTGCACCAACATGTAACAATGTAACTTGATAAAAATCTTATTAAAACCCAATTTAATATTTTTTTTAAAAAATCCAAAATAACATCATTTTAATATAAAAAAATTAAAATCATATCCATTTGATTAATCTATATTAATCCACTTAACTTATAACTTAAAACTTAGATTAGCTCAAATTCCATTACTATGCTTTTTTATCTTCAACTTCAACATAACAAAGGAAGCAAGGATTTGTTTTTGTGGTTTAGCTTATTTTTCAAATTATTTTTCATCTTAAAAACATTAAATTAATTTTTTTATGTGATTTTTTTATGACTAGTCTACACCACATTACTAAACACACATAAATTCAGGCTCTTTACTTGTTTTATGTTATTCTTGGTTTGTCCAAATAAACAATGATATTGTTTTTCACAAACAAAATTAAAGAGGATAGATGAATGAGTTCTATACATCCAAAAGGTTGAATATATATTTAAGAATTTTTGTTGTAAACTCCTCTATTTATGAAGAAAGCACATGCACTAGTAAGTTTGATAATATAGTAATAATTATATTTTACAACATATTTTATTTTAAAATATATTAAAATAATATTTTTTATTTTTTATAAATTTATTTTCGATATTAACATATTAAAACGATCTAAAAACACTAAAAAATAATCTTAAACAAAAGAAGTTAATTTTTTTTTTTGGAAAACAAAATGTTTACCACAAAAACAAATAAATTGTATAACCCTATTTGTTTTCATGAAAAATGATATTTTTGAAAATTGCTATCTAAAATTTTTTATATTTGTTTATTATTAGAAAAATTGATTAATGAAAAATATTTTTCAGTCAAAGAAAAAATTAACTTGAAATAATTTTCATAAATTATGGAAAATTCTGAAATATTTTGTTATTTATTGATTATATCAAGTTTAATTCTCAATCTTTTGATTGTTATATGTTTTGTTTTGAATCTTTTTCTTCTTCAATTTCATCCCTTAAAATTTTATTTAATTTGATTTTTATATTAACTTTGGTCCTTATTTTTTATTATTATTTGTTTTTCTCTTATTATTTTTTAATTAATTTTTTTTTATCATATTTGGTCCTTGTTTTTTTTTATTGTTATATATTTTGTTTTGACCTTAAAATTTAATTTAATTTAATTTTTATGTCAACTTTGATCCTTATTTATTTATTATTATTTGCTTTTATTTTATTATTTTTTAAATTATTTTTTTATCTATCATATTTAGTCCTTGTTCTTTTGATTGCTATTTATTTTTATTTGAAATAATTTATAATTTTTATATATATATATATATTTAATTATCTTTCATATTTTTTTTCTGTCAAATTTATTATTTATTATTTTAATTGTTATTTTTTTATTTAAAGTAGTTTATGAAATTAGATTTCTTTTCAATTTCATCCTCCAACTTTTTTTATCTATAATATTTAGTTATCGTTTTTTTAATAAACTTGAAAAAAATTTAAAATATTAATAAGTCATTTTCCAACTTATTGTTCATGATATAATTAAACATCAATTTTTTTTTTTCTAATTTTTTTTCATGAGACCAATAAATATAAAAAAATAAATCATTTTTTAGGCACTTTGCAAGAAAAATACTTTTAAAAAAAAATACTTTCCAATTAAAAAAAACCCATGACTTTTTTTTTTTTAATCTTCTAGAAGTTATATATTTTTCATAACTGAATAGATATATATTATTTATCAAGATAACTATGTCTCGACTATATGTTTATATTCGATTTAAATAGAAAAATAAAAAAAAGTACCGAACAACATATCTTTACAAATCAAGAATCATGAGTTTGTTTCTTTCATTATGGACGATTGAGGAATTTTACCATTTTGAAATTATTTATTTATTTAATGAACAACGTATCATTATTTTTTTAATATTATTATATATTTTTAAATAAAAAATATTTTAAAAAGTAATTATTATTTTAAAAAATAATTATTATTATACTTTTAAATATATTTAAAAAATATCATTTTGATATTTTTAATAAGATTGAAATCATTGTCAAACCACCCTTTTTAACGTATATTTGATATTTTGATATTTACTACTTTTTTAAAAGTGATTTTTATTTAAAAATATATTAAAATTTTTTTATTTTTTAATATTAAAACATTAAAACTTTTAAAAATATATATCTATTAAAAAAATAATTAATTTAATATTTTTTAAAATAAAAAATATTTTAAAAACACTTGAAATACCAGACAGCCTCTTCCGTCCTTTGAAGCTGTATGAGAATATTAACTTTTAACAGATTTACTACCCTACCCTTTTTCAAAATTCTAACATAAAACAGTGAATTAAAAGAAAATATATTCTGAGTTCGCTTGTCTTTGCGCATGGTTAACTCCTCTATTCCATTACGGTTACTACTATTGCTCCTGGAATTTACTAGGATAACCAACATTTCTATTCTTAGTAAACGCGAGGTCTTCTGCATAGAAACATCTAGCACCGGCATCAGCTCGCCAAATCCAAACCTGCTACTTACCTGCTCACCAGGGCTTCCCTTTTTAGTAATTACTCATACACGGCATTCCCTCTTTCTCCCTTCAAAACTTGATTCTCTCCCTTGTCTTCTTCCATACTGAAACAAATCGCAAAGTTTCGAGGAGATTGGGATTTGTAAGTGGTTGTGTTTTTTTTGACAATTTTGTTTCTTTTAAGGTTAAGTTTGATGTTATGTATGTGGTCTTGTTGGAGTTTAGTTCTTTTACATTGATTTCAATCATTCTGTGGTCTTGATTCACTTTTGTTCTTGTACATTGAATTCAATCATTCAGTGCCTTTGTTGACCATTTCTGAGCAAACCCACATAAAAAAAAAAACTCAAGCTTTATACACATATGCATAACAAAGACACAATCTTTTACTTTGAATTCAATCATTCAGTGTCTTTGTTGACCATTTCTGAGCAAACCCACATAAAAAAAAAAAAACTCAAGCTTTATACACATATGCATAACAAAGACACAATCTTTATTCATATTTAGTTATGTTTATGTTCTTATCTGTGCGAGGGGGACAAACTTGGAGGTGGGTCTTGTTAGTTATTGTTGATTGTGGAGTCTGGACTAGTGCTCCATTAAATCACGGAAGCTTTGGAGACTGCAAAATTTTTGGATGTCATGTTATTAGATTGTTGTTGCCGAGTGATGTATTAATTAGACCGCGCATGTAGTGACATGTTTTTAGTGGTAGCTGAAAGCTGATATATCTTGATTTATGGTCTTGTGCTGCTATATTTATGCAGGATTGGAAGGAGGTGAGATTTAGTTCTGTGGGTTATTGCGGGCGAAAGAGGTAAAGGGCTTGCTTTTTTAAGAGTACCTGAGTTGGTTGTAGTTGTTCAAATAAAAAACAAAGAAGGTTAAAAGAGATGAAATCGAGGTGTTTTGTTTAGAGGGTGGACAAAATCAGAGGAAAGAGGGAAACCTTAATGAATTTGAAGGTTGAGTTCAAGTGTAGTAATATGAGAGGAAGAATCAGGTCAATTAAGTTCCTTTGGATGGTACTCTGATTGAAAAGAGGGGAGAGGTTATTAGGAGAGTGCTTGATTGTATAAAAATGGAGAACCCCTTCTCGTCAAAAGAAAAGGGGACGGGTTACTGGGCTTCTCCAAGAGCTCAGATGGATGGTGTCACACCTTTAGATGGTTCCCCGAGGAATTTACTTCTTGAGGATCCATTCAACAGTTTTTCGGAGCTTATGAATTTTGATATTTATGCTGAATTGTGCAACAACCCATCAGCTATGGATCAAATGCTTGATCCATTTGGAATGCCATCCTTTCCATCAACATCCTATCCATCCTTTGATCCAGGAAGTTTTGCAGCACAAAATTCTGCTCCTGTACAAAATACAACAAATGCTGCTGGAACTTCTTACAGTGGTGGGGATAAAGTGGCGCTTCAGCAAATAAATTCCCATTTTTGTTATCCCTCAGATTCAATTGATACTGATCATTTGGGTGCAAAGCACAGTAACGATGCTGGTCAACAAAATGGTTTCTCAAACTTGACAGATCATATTATTGCTCGGCCACTTGCACCATCACTTGATGAGAGGATGCTAAGGGCATTATCCTTGTTGAAGGTTTCATCTGGAGGGAGTTTTTTGGCACAAGTGTGGGTTCCCAGAAGGATTGGGAATCAATACATGTTAAGCACTACAGAGCAACCATACTTGCTTGACGAAAAGCTAGCAGGGTTCCGAGAGGTGTCTAGAACATTTACCTTCCCTGCAGAAGTGAAGCCTGGTTTGACTCTAGGGCTTCCTGGTCGTGTATTTACTTCCAAAGTTCCAGAGTGGACGTCAAATGTAATTTATTATAACAAGGGTGAATACTTACGAGCAAAGCAGGCAGCTGATCATGAAGTACGGGGTTCTTTTGCATTACCGATCTTTGATCCTGATGAGATGTCCTGCTGTGCTGTTCTGGAACTTGTCACTAAGAAGGAGAAACCGGATTTTGATTCAGAGATGGAAAATGTTTGCCATGCACTTGAGGTTAGTTTCATTTTACTACATATTCTAGTACAGAAGCTTTTGTTCTCCTTTATCTGTCTCTGTTCCTCAATTTAGTTGATAAATTAAGTAACTTGCCTAGCAACCTGTTTTCCACTAAAAAATCTAATAAAAGAGAGAGAGGGCAGAAATTGTTTGTTCTGGAGTGAGAACAAAATGTTGATCATAAATAAGTTTCTCCCTTTGGAAGCCTCTTGTTCTTGCTTCTGCAATATCTTTGGACTCAAGTCCAGCGTGTATGCACGGATTCTTGGTATTTTGTTGACGGATAAATTCCTTTCCCTCGATATTATGTTTTAGAACCATAATATGATGCATTTTTATGAAGAAAATGTTAGATTTCTCTGCTGGGAATTACTTTGTTATCTTGAATATTCTGCATCATTTAAGGATGCAAGCAAAATTGTTGCATATGATGGGAATACATCTTTAACTACCTGGATTTTGTTTTTATACTTCTAAAACAACTACTGATACATCTAAGGTTTTGATTTTAGATTAAAATGGGTTAAAGTGGTTAACTTTTAACCCCTTTTAATCTTGTTTGGTAAACTTTTAACCACCAAAAAGGGGCTTAATTTTTTACCCCCATTAATCTTGTTTGGTAACTTTCTTTGTTAAAGGGGTTAAAAAAAATTTTATTTTTATTTTTGTGCATTTCTCTCCCTTCCTCCACCTCACCGCTCAATTTCTCCTTTCATTTTCCTTATTTGGCCCTATTAGGCCCTACTAATACACTTCGTTTCCTAATTTTTAATTATTTTCTATAAATTTTTATTTTAAAAATTTATTGAACCCCGCCATCTTATATTTTGATACACTTACCAAACATCTTTAACACTTAACACTTCAACCTTTTTCTTACCCCTTTAACACTTCACACTTCAACCATTTTCTTACCCCATTAACACTTCATACCTTAACACTTAACCTCTAACCTTCAACTCTGAACCAAATGCAACCTAAGGATTCTCCTGAGTTAGTTGAGTGTATAAAAGTCTATGCCTTTTGGTTTCCTTGAAGCATCTTACTTCTTAAAGCTCTTTATTTTCATCACTCGGACAATTTTTGCATCTTGAAATTTATGCACCAATGATTAAAGCTTGCCAGTTGTTTTATGTGGCTACCATATGAATCAGAATCCAAACTTTTATGTGCAAATATATTTCAGATGGTACCCTAATTGTTGACTTGATGGTTTGCAGGCTGTGAACTTACGGAGTACTGCACCTCCTCGACTTCTTCCTCAGGTATTTATCAGCAACTTCCTTTTTCTTTTTTTATTGGATAGTTCTAGCATTCACACCCAAAAGAAAGGGGGGAAACCAGATGCCTGCAAATTGATAGTTAAATAAACTAAGAGAAAAAGATGACATGGCTTTCGCTTTAAACTCTTCTGTTTTCACTCAGCACTTAATCTAAGGGAAATTATTACTTTTCAGTGTCTCTCAAGCAACAAAAAAGCTGCCTTGTCTGAAATAGCTGATGTTCTACGAGCTGTATGCCATGCACATAGATTGCCACTGGCTCTCACGTGGATTCCTTGCAATTATACTGAGGAAGCTCTTGATGAAATCATGAAAGTGCGTGTCAGGGAAGCCAATTCAAGGTCAAGTGGTAAATGTGTATTGTGCATTGAAGATACAGCTTGCTATGTGAATGACAGAAAAATGCAAGGTTTTGTGCATGCATGTGCAGAACATTATATCGAGGAAGGGCAAGGTATAGCTGGAAAAGCACTACAATCAAATCATCCATTCTTCTTCTCTGATGTGAAGGCATATGATATAAATGAGTATCCACTTGTTCATCATGCACGCAAGTATGGTCTGAATGCTGCAGTTGCAATCAGGCTAAGAAGCACCTACACTGGTGATGAGGACTATATTTTAGAGTTCTTTCTCCCTGTCAATATAGACGGCAGTTCAGACCAACAACTCCTGTTGAACAATCTCTCAGGTACCATGCAGAGAATTTGTAAGAGTTTGAGAACGGTTTCAGAGACAGAATTTGTTAGGCAGGAATGTTCTGAAGATGGTTTGCCAAAAGAAGCAGTTCCAAGCGTCAGACCAATGTCCATTTCAAAGGGCAGCTCTCAAACTGCATTATCAGAAGGAAGCTTGAATTCGGCTGCCAAGATGCTTTTTAATATGTCTGGTTCAAAAAATGATCAAACAGAATCAAATAGCTCTAATGAACAGGTAACTTCCTTGAAGACATATTTCTGTCCCTTTTGGTTACTTTCCTGAAAAAGAAGTAATAGCATGCTTATTGTATTGATTTCTAACTCTTTTTTTATGAATATTTTGCATAGAAAATGAGTGGATCTAGAAGACAGGTGGAGAAAAAGAGAAGCACAGCAGAGAAAACTGTGAGCCTGAGCGTTCTTCAGCAATACTTTTCTGGAAGTCTCAAGGATGCTGCCAAAAGCATTGGTGGTGAGCTCCATGCCATGTATATAATTATTAAATCAGACTTGGTATCTAAACTTTCTGAATGAATGTCTAAACTTTCGGAAAAACTTTTCATTTGAGTCAAGAAATTGTCATTTTCCACTATTGAAATTCTTTTTTAGATCATTTAGCTTCATTAACCAAGGTTCTTTTATTCCTGGTATTGATGAAACTAGTAATTCATGATGAAGTGTTGGTGGTTACCTTGTGTTAGTTCTTTTCCCAAAGTCCTTTATCAAAAGATCTTATTAGGATAGGATAGCCTTTTAGCCATCTTTTAGAAGAATTTGTAGTTAATCTTTAAATTTCTTTCTTGTGTAGTTTGCCCCACAACACTGAAAAGAATTTGCAGACAACATGGAATATCCAGATGGCCATCCCGCAAGATAAACAAGGTGAACCGCTCATTAAAAAAAATACAGACTGTGCTTGACACTGTTCAGGGGGTAGAAGGAGGGCTGAAATTTGATCCCACCGCAGGTGGTTTCATTGCTGGGGGAGCCATGATGCAAGAATTTGATCTTCGAAATGGTTTTGTATTTCAAGAGAAAAATCTGTCCAATAGAAATTCTGATCCAGCTAACCATGATGTAGTTTCTGTACGTCCAGCTCCTTGTACTGATGGCAATAATTCTACTGTTAAAGTAGAAAATGAAGAATGTCATATAGGTAGCAGGGGAGTATTAAAGGAGTCTTGCGTTCATGTGATTGATTGTAGTGAAGATGCCAAGTCAGCTGCAATGGATGCTGGATTATGTGAGCAGGCTAACTTTGGCTCTGGACCTTGGGCTTGTCTTGAAAATGACATCACGGGTTCTCTTGCAAAAGCAGGCAACAAATGGGGCGTGCAAAATGGTGGTATTATACTAGAGAATTTCGACTCTCACTTTGTGTCTCAAAGCTCAAGCTCCTTCGCCAAGGAGATGGATACCAAAATGGAGGGTGACGATGGAAATGTAGAACATAACCAGCCTACTTCTTCAAGCATGACTGACTCATCAAATGGCACTGGTTCCATGATGCATGGCAGTATATCAAGCTCTTCGAGCTTTGAGGAGAGGAAGCATTCAAAAGTGCAAACTAGTTTTTGTGATGGTGATTTAAAAATTACTGTAAAAGCCAGTTACAAAGAAGATATAATCCGCTTCAAGTTTGATCCATCAGCGGGATGTTTGCAGCTCTACAAAGAAGTATCAAATAGGTTCAAATTGCAAACTGGAACATTCCAACTCAAGTATCTAGATGACGAAGATGAGTGGGTACTGTTGGTGAGTGACTCTGACTTGCAGGAGTGTCTGGAGATAATGGAATATGCTGGGACTCGTAATGTGAAGTTCCTTGTTCGTGATGCTGTTGCGCCTTTTGTAATGGGAAGCTCTGGCAGCAGCAATAGCTTTTTGGTAGGAAGCTCCTAGCACATGGGTGATGCGTTCCATGGGCCATCTCTGACTTCTGCTAGTGTCTTTCTTCTACCTTCTAGCTAGTGTCTTGCTTTTTCCAGAGATTTCATGATTATGCAGGTTCTGCATCATACTAGGTGAGTAAAACTATGGAAGTTGGAATGGGGAATATGAACTGGCTATACATTCTCTGCATTTCTTTCTTTGAAGTTTATAAAAATCAGCCACAGAGTGGAAGACATGCTGTTCTTTGGCGTTGAATTGCCGCTCGACTTCCAAAAAGTACAACTGAACAATCCCAGCACAAACTTATCTTCCAGGATTGGTTGTCAGAATTCCAGAAAAGAAAGAGAGGGGATAAAACTAGGAAAAAGTAAAGGAGATATGATTTTGTATGAAATATTATATGTTAATATGTAGTGTTGTATATGCTAGTAGTGGCAAAGGAGGTTGTAGTTGTAGAAACAATCGGGGCACTGTATTCTGATGTTATGTACCGGGGAGCCCTTAAATCTAGATTGTACAGGGATTACATATCAATTAGAGACAGTGGCAATGTTCAAGTTTGAAGGTGTTCCTTTTCTACTATAGCTGTCAAGCTTCCTTGTCTGTCAGCATTGTGAAGGAGCATGACATGACAGCATTACACAGATAAGCACAAATGCACACTCCTGTAATCTTCTTTGTAGGTGTATAAGCTACTAGATAATCAATAAACGTTAAAATGATTGACCAGATCAATGGAACTCATTGAGCAAAAGCATTCACTGTGCACAAACATTTTCACAAAGCAACTGCATTTGATGTATGATCATATTTAATCTGGAATCTAGTTAGCTCCACCCTATGGCTGGAGGGTTTATGATTTGGTAATTCTTGAAATACTAGAGAATTTAAAGATTAAAGGGTTCTTTCTATGATTAAAGAGTATTGTATAGAGTATTCTACCGACATTACCAAACCCAAAGAAAAGAAATTTGAAGCAGCAAAGCTTTCTAATATCTTTGCAAAGCGGGTTGGACCGAGTTAACAAATGAGGCATGAATCCTCATTGTTTTGGAGATAAGAGTGATAATTTTGATTTGGTTTGATTTTTATTTTAAAAAATAACCAAACTAATATTTTTTTTAAAAAACTGAAACTGGTTTAAACCGATCAGTTTCAATTTGGTTCGGTTATTTTAGAACAAAAATTAAAACCCAACTAACTGGTTTAGATTCGGTTTGATTTTGATTCAGTTTTGGTTCAGTTCAGTTATTTTATATTAAAAACCAAAAACTATATTGGGTTTTTTTTTATAATTTCTAATGGGTTTGGTTTCGGTTGGCTCGGTTTTTTTATTAATTTTGGTTCAGTTTGGTTTTAAGCTTATTAAACCAAACCGAACCGGTTGGTTTTTTAAATATTCTAATCAATTTAATCAAATTTTTTTTCACAATTCGGTTTTTGCAGTTTAATTGGGAAAGTGGGTTGGATCGAGTTAACAAATAAGGCATGAATCTTCATTGCTTTGGAGGTAGAGGTGATTATGAGCCCGTTTGGCTCTGCGGCTGCGGCTGCGGCTGCGGCTGCGTTTTATTGAAAACGCAGTTGCAGCCGTTTGGTTAATTAAAATTGAGGCGTGCTGTTCACTGGGACCCACCTTTTTTCTGCGTTGGAAACGCAGCATTTGAGAAGCAAGAATTCGTCGCTTTTTGTTTACTGTTTACGTTAATTGCACTGTTCATTGCAATTAACGTGAACAGTGCATTGTGGTGCACTGTTCATGTGAACAGTGCAAGGAATTGCACTGTTCACTATTTTTAAGTGAACAGTGCAATTCTCTTGCACTGTTCACTTGCACGCAGACTACTTCTTCTTCTTCTTCTTCTTCTTCTTCTTTTTTTTTTTTTTTTTTAGTGTAAATTAAAAAAAAAAGTCAGAATGAATTTTATACATTATAATACTTTATCTAATTTTATTATATGCTAAAAAATTATGAAAATTGTAGTTTTTGTCGGATGTATTTTGTAGATAATAGAATTATAGATGGTTTCTTGAAATACATTAAAAGCATTTTTAACCAAACACATTAAACTACTTTTTATTCAACCTTAATTTCAACCACAGTTTTAACCAAACACTTATTTTTTCAAACCAACCTCAACTAAAAGTACTTTTTATAAAACAACTTTTTTCAAACCACAACCGCAACAGCTACCGCAATGCCAAACACACTCTATTTATTGTTTGGTTTGGTTTTTACCTAAAAAAATAACCAAATCAAGTTTTTTATTTTAAAAATTAAAACCGGTATAAACCGACCTGTTTTGGTTCGGTTCGGTTATCTAGAACAAAAACCAAAACCCAACTGACCGGTTTTGGTTCAGTTTCGGTTTAATTACGTTATTTTATATTTAAAACCAAAAACTATATTTTTTTGGGGGGTTTTTTTTTGTAATTTTTAATGGCTTTGATTTCGGTTTGGTTCAGTTTTTCGATTTGACTCTGTTTTTTTTGTTTGATTTTTTTATTAATTTCGGTTCAATTTGATATTTCAGTTTCAAGTTTATAAAACCAAACAGAACTGATCAGGTTTTTTAAATATTCTAATCAATTTAATTAAGTTTTTTTTAGGGTTCAGTTTAATTGATTTTTTAAAACTTTTGCTCATCCTTATGTAAAGTATAATTTGATAACTTTTGAAATGCTTCTCCTAGATAATATAAACTACTGTTACATTATAATAATGATAAGTTACTAGTTTTGATTAAATAATAATTTTTATTGGTCTCAACTTAGACTACTATGGTAAATTAATAATTCACTAACTTATAAGATAATACATAAAAAGAGACACATAAATCTCACTTGAAATATAAATTAATAATCTCTTTATAAATTAAAATTATACACACATATGACTAAATCAAAAGACCCCTGTAAAATATAACTCTAATATTACTTGTTTTTTCAAAAAGTTGAAGTCTCATTGAACCTCATCTAACTTTTCTTAGTTCATTATGGAACTATTGTATAGTGTTTTTGTATTGCAATACAAAATTATGCAATGCAACTACTGCTTTCAAAGCTTCTTGCATGAGATAGGCTTCAATGCAAAATTATTATCTTCAACTTTATCTTTTTTGTTATTTTTATGTTATTCTCGATAATTTACTTCACTTAACAATTTTAAAGTTGCTCGTTTTCTTAGAGATAGCTCAAAAGATATTCAATATTTATTATATTACTATACTTCAATTATTTTATTAGAACATGCAATTGTTGAATGCCTCCATTATCTTAGTGTTGATTCAAATTCTCTGAAGCCACATTATTTATAGACATAATTTTACCATGTTGAAAACAATTTATAACTATACTTTCTTAAATAATTGTTATCCAAGCTGAGATTACAAGTTATATCTAAAACATTTATCTTTCTTGAATTTGAGATTACAATTTCATAACCCTTTAAAGAATTTTGATAAAATCAACAATGATAATACATTTTGAAAGCTCGTGTAATCCTTGAGGCTAATTATTTGATATTATATTGTGTGGCAAGAAAAATAATTCAATATTTTTTGAACCTTTAATAATTTTTGGATGAGAAATATAATTTTCAACATGTAAGAGGATTTTTCTTCCATCCATTTTTCTACCATGTTGTTTAACATAATCTTGGAATAAAATCACAATAAGTCATGCTTGTTTGTTGGCATAATACTGACAAATCATACTATTTAGGTTCACATTCTTGAAAAATCATGGTTTAGCATACTTGGCAATGAACCATAAGGAAATTTTCTGATAACATCCTTATTACAACTAATAATTGTAAGTCTTTTCTTTATCTTTTTATTACTTTCAAATTACTTTGTTGTAAGAGAATGACATCGTTATAATCTATAAAACAATTTTGTTTCATTTAAATTAAAAATATTTTGTAAGAAAAATTAATCTATTATTTTTTTTCATGAATTGCAAATTGCTTTTCAAAAACTTTGTATCAATTAATCACTTTCTCCAAAATGATTATGCATCTTGATGCCCTATCTTGATTTCAAACACTAGAACTTTGAAAAAAAAAAAAATAGAATTCTAGAATACTACATTGTTTATCTTTTTCAAAAACTTCTTTGTCTTATTTATGATTAATTCTTTAATTATATTTACACATTTTTAATATGGAATAAACCACTCATATAAAACCTTTTCTGGCTCTGATAGTTTTATGGTTATTAACTTTTTTTGATTAAATAAATAGATAGATTAATGATAATTCATAATGGAATAATTAGGAAATATTCATCACAGAACACAAATACATATACATATATTAAGTTCATAAATGTAATAAAACTATGTAATTTTCAATTCAAAATAATAACTATAAAAAAACTCATTTATTCAAATCAATTCATTAATTCAAATAGATATTCATCATATAGTTAATTATTATTCTCGTATATCTTGACTAATGTTATTAATTTCATATTGAAAATTAGCCTAATTAAAATATATTAACCTACAAAATTATTTCATACTTTAGTCAATACCTAGCTGAGATTCTATTCGACTTTTTTAAAAGAGTTTTCAAAACCACAACGTTTTTTGCTTTTCAAACAAAAATCTTGAAATGTTGATTTGGATTAACTAGGTTAATCCATGGCCTAGGCTTTGAACCAGGCAAAGAATTTTGAGATTGATTATGGAATGAGTTGAGTTTTATAACTATATGATTTCCACAAGTCTGTTGGCAATAGGAAAGGAAAAGACCATGTCAGCTACATAAAAGCTACAGTAAACACAACTGGATCCTTGTAACGGAGAGGCAAGAGAGTGTAATAATAACAATCACGAAATAATAAAAAGGAAATAAAATTTTTTAAAAAGAAAGAAAAATAAAAATAAAATAAAGACAACTCTTTTCCTGGTTTTGCTTTTGCAGTAGCTGGTGCCTTGGTCTTACCAACAACTGATGCCTTGTCTCTTCAACTCACATGGCATCTAATCCTCAGCCATCAGGTTTGTCTTGAAAAACAACAAAAACCCATCTTTCTGATTCTCTCAAATTATGATTCAAGCTTTATGTGCTTACCCTTTTTATTTTGAGATGATATTTGTAGTTGAAATGAAAGAGGATTGATTTATGGGTTTGGGATATTAGTAATCAAGAGATGATGGGAGGTTTTGTTTGGTTTTAAAGATGGGATCTTTATGGGTTTTTGATTGTAACTATGGGTTTGTGAAGTTGGGTTTTGTTTGGTAGGTGAGAAAAATGTGAAAGAAAAGAAAAGAAGAAATGGGGTATTTTTTATTTGATAAAGGAATATTGGGTTTGGTGTTGTTGACAGTTACAATAATAGTCTGAAGGTCGTTTTAGGTTAGAAAATTGTGAACTTTTTTATGGGATTTTGTCTTTGATGATGGAATAGAATTTCTTCAGATTTTTTGTTAGGACTATGAGATGAAGTTGTGAAAT